>NW_018392869.1:0-9556 GCF_900095145.1 Mus pahari | reverse complement strand
GAGGCGAGGCGAGGCGAGGCGAGGCGAGGCGAGGCGAGGCGAGGCGAGGCGAGGCGAGGCGAGGCGAGGCGAGGCGAGGCGAGGCGAGGCGAGGCAAGGCAAGGCAAGGCAAGGCAAGGCAAGGCAAGGCAAGGCAAGGCAAGGCAAGGCAAGGAAAGGAAAGGAAAGGAAAGGAAAGGAAAGGAAAGGAAAGGAAAGGTTCAGGCACATACAGAGACACACATACTAGATGAAGATAAAGAAAGATGTGCTGTCACTTTTTATAGTTCTTAGTTTTTATACTTTCTCAAGATAATTGATCACATGATTTTCTAAGCTTTTTTTACATTCCATAAGTTCATAGTAAGTTTAAGTCAATAGTTCATGTCATAGATCTATAAGATTTAAGGAGTTACAGCAGAACTGTTTACATGTCTTTCAATTAAGACTAGTACCTAAACATTCATTATCTGTGACTAGCTCCATAAGTTCATTATAAGTTTAAAGCAATAATTTTTATGTCATAAGTTAGCACTGTTTTGTCAAGAAACAAATCATCTGCCTTGTGTCTTACTTTTTTGAAGCATTGTATAGATAGACTAGTCAATCATTTATTTTCTGTCCTTGCACCTATAATAAATTGCCCTTACCAAGTTTATGAGCTTTAGTTACCAGTTAATGGCCTTGTTCCTAATCTAAAGAGTGTTCTCCTTGACTGTATATTTGTTCCAAACCTGCTTTCTTTTCCTAGTACAATTATCCTGTGACACATGAAACTATTTGCAGCTATTGTTATATAGGGGCCTTGAGATAACTTATATCAGTTTAGTAATGCAATAAAATCATTACCAGGAATTATGAAATCATCGATTCATCTATACAGCATTACTACTAGAAAGTACAGATTCATATTGATTCTGCAGGAGATCTGCCAAATAGGGTGTGTTGATACACAGGAATCATTGGGCTATATAATAGTGACAGGAAAGGCATATCAGCAGCCAGAAGCAAACCTAGGATGAAGTCTCTGAGGACCCATATCTCAGAGCACACCCATCACAGCTATGCAATTTTGTGCCATCTCCAAAAAAGTTCACTTGCTTGCCATAGACTTTCCTAGATGGCTTATAATAGGCATAGGACAGAAAGCTGAGTTATTTTGATGCATCAGACTACACAAATAGACAGGTCTATATCAAAGCAGCTGATAATTTTGTTAATAAACATCAGCATTTGAAACTCATATGTTTACAAAGTCTTGTGTGTTGTACCACTAGTTACAAGATAATGGGTATTTTGAAGAACCATTGGATATTGATGCATCTGACCTAACCAATTCCTTGATGGACTCTTAATTTAATGAACTATTTTGTAGATGGTGGAAGGAGGACATGGGAAATAATTGAGGAATTGTGTCAATGGAGCTGTGAACTTGTAAGATATAATGTGTATACCTATCAAAACTATCTATGCCACCACCTCCAACTCACTGGTCCCATGAATTGGGAAACCTCTTCTACCAAGCACACCTGCTGCCAAGACACATTGCCTTAGCCACACATACCCAAAGCAATGATCAATCTGGCCTTGGATCTCTCATACCATAAGTCAATAAAAAAAAAAAAAAAAAAAAAAAAAAAAAAACTTTCCTCACTTCACAGTTTCTCTGGTATTTGTCATGAATGGGAAATCTATCACAACAAGTAACCTGAGGGTGTCTTCTGAGGACACTTCCTAGGTAGCCCATGGGAAGGTGTTTGGCTTAGTGGGTCACAATCTTCCTCTTCACAGAGCAATTCCAGAATACAGAAAATGAAAATACTCTCAAAATACCAAGAAGTACACATTCTGATTCTATTTTGTGAGTCTAGTATATTTTCTCCTCATTTTATACAAGTGTCTATGGTGTAAATATGTGTATGTGTGCTTTTAAATCTATGTAGGATCACATGCATATATGTACTAGTGCATGTGGTAGCCCAAGGTTACTGTTGGGGATCATCCTCCATTGCATTTCCACTCTGCACATTGACACTCAAAGTAAAACCATGAGATAACTTATATGGCAAGTCTCACTAGCTAACTTGCTATGAGCATCCAATTCATGTCACCTTCAAAAACAAAATTACAAGTAGAACACACTGCCAGTTAGCATGTACAAGTTTATTGGAGATCCAAAGTCTGGGACTTGTGCTTGCTTGCACAGCAAACACTTTAGCCAGTGAGCCATTATTACAGCCCCAGCTCTGATACATTCATTTTTGCTGGTCAATAAATATCACTCAAAGGAAGGTCTCTTGTAAGGTAAAGAGCATGGTCAGTTATAACTGAGTGGCCTACATCCATTTCATGCCTAAGTAGACATAAGGAAGCCTGGACTTGAAATTTCCCAGATATTTTAAAACACTAGGACAACAGTTATCTCTGCATTCGGGGAACTTACTTGGAGATCCTCCTTCAATTGAACCATCATTTTGTTCCCTGAAGAGGCTTGAGGGTCTATCATGCCTACACGGACCAAGTGGAATAAACCTGTAGGAGTTTTCTGCCCTTGGAAAATATCAAATTTTGTCACCAAATCTCCATTGGCATCGAACATAATCTTGATTCCATCCAGAGTCCTGAAGTGTACCTGTTTGAGGGCATGGAGCAGCTGAGAAAGAAAGGAAAATATCATTGACTGTCCAGGGACTGTTCCTGACAGAACTTTTCAGGTCTTCCTAGGCTCTTCACTTGCTCATCACTCCTTCATTTACTTTATATCTTCATCCTAGATTACACTCAGTTATCACCACGCTCATATATTGTTATTTTGTGATAGTATTTTGCTGTGTAGTCTAGGTTGGCATGGAACTTGATTCTCTTGCCTCAATATCCTATGTCCTAAGATGACATACATGGGCCATCGAACTTGGCCTCCTGTAATTTCTAATCTGTCCATCTTGGCCAAAAAGCCAACAACTAACACTGTTGTTCTGGTTCGAAACTATGTGTATCCTTCACCTAGCACACAGACTCAGATAATCTCACTGAAGCTTATGAAAAACACAGCCCCTCCTTAGCCACCACACTCACTTTGCCTTATCAGTGAGTAGTGTGTCTCCCAAGGGACATCATGCATATCTAGGCCTATTCTATCCAAGCTGGAAGAGAGAGAGAGAGAGAGAGAGAGAGAGAGAGAGAGACTAGATACTGGGAGAAAATGAAAAAATGTATTATATAAATGTATGTAATAGTATACATAGAAAATGAGGTAAGGACATGAGATTTGGCTCAGTCATTAAAGTTCTTGCCACACAAGTTAGAAGATAAGAATTAAAATATCCAGAACCATCCTAAATGACAGGTGAATGTGGCCGTACCTCTGTAATTACAGCTTCATGGGGATCTAGAGAGGGAATACCCATCACAAGCCATATCAGCAAGTTTTAGGTTTGAGTGAGATAACATGCCCCAAAAAATAAGATAGAAGAGTGACTGAAGGGTAATTTTCTCACATGATCCTCAGACATTCTCAGAGACATGTACACACGGTAAGCACACCTCAATCATGTGCCTATATGCCTACACACACACACACACACACACACAGGGACAGACAGAGAGAGAAAGAGAGGGGTGGGCATTTGATATCTCTTTGAAATTCTGACTTTCAACATACCTGTACTAAGAGCATCCACTGTATATCTAAGCTCAAATTTAGGATAATAAAATGTTTACCATTATCCAGGCATGGTGGTGCACGCCTTTAATCCCAGCACTTGAGAGGCAGAGGCAGGCAGATTTCTGAGCTTGAGGCCAGCCTGGTCTACAGAGTGAGTTCCAGGACAACCAGTGCTACACAGAGAAACCCTGTCTCAAAAAAAAAAAAAATGTTTACCATTAAATGAAAATTAAAATAGGTATCTTGTATTTGTACAAAAGCAACCCACTGTAACTGGATTCATCTGATATTACACACACAGCATGGATTCCTTGAAAAATGCAGGTTCTATGGTGGCCCTCAGTGCAAATTCAGCCTTGCTGAAGTGTATAGCCTGCTACACTTCTACAGCTTAGTAAAAACCATTATGTCTGTTCCCCAACCATCTCTGAACCATCCACTCCACACATGTCTCTCTTACCTGCCAGGGCTGCAAGTCCTGGGAGTTTGTACCTTTCCCATCCTGGTGCTCATAGGATATCATATCATGCAGGGCATGAGCAATGCTGTAGACAGCCGTGTAAGCAGCATCAATTTTACTCACTTCTGCGAAAGGATGTGGCTTGTTTTTCAGACTCTCATTTCCTGAGCAGACCTGGACACCCTCTGTCACTGTGCTGTTCTGGTTGGGCCACATACAATCAAAGGTGAACTCCCAGAACTTTTTTATAAACATGTCTTCTGGGGTCTGGCTGGGACACAGGTGAGCAAGGAACTCAGGGAAGCCAATAGCCCTGCTGCTGTGATACAGAAGGCCAAATGTGCCTTGTAACACCTGGGAAATGCCTGGAATGGTCAGGGCAAGTGCCATGTGCAGAGTGCCTTTGCTGACCCACACCTGTCCTGAGACAGGGACAGCCAGTAAGCCATACAAGATGAGCTGGAAATTTGAATTGCTCAAGAAAACCAGAACAACTCTGGCTGTACATTTCTGCATCTTCTGGACAGTCTCTTCAATCTTCCNCAAGGACTGATGGGAAGGGACATGAAGGTGATACTCAATGCACACACNAGCTGCACTCAGCTGCTGAGTGGCCAGAGAGCTGGCCTGCTGCCCAAAGTCATCATCTTGGGCAAGAATGATCACCCAGGACCACTGAAAGTGAATTATCAGCTGGGTAACTGCACGGGAGGATGTGAGGTCACTAGTCAGGGTTCGAATGAAGGATGGAAACTGGATCTTGTCACTCAGGCTGGGTAGTGAAGATGAGTAACTGACCTGTCAAGGAAGAACCAGGCAATATGCGAGTAGATGAAATCCAGGACTCAAGAGCAAGCTAATGGTCTTGTTTAAATGTCAGAAGGATGGGGCTGGAGAGATAGCTCAGCAGTTCCAGCCCTTGCTTGTCTTGTAGAAGACCCAAGTCCTATTCCAGGCTCCCACATCTGGTGGCTCACAACTGTTTGTAACGCCAGCCCCAGGAAATCTGACACTTGCTTCTGGCTTCCTCCCACACCTGCTGCATAGACTCACACAGACATATACATATACACATAAATGTATATTATAATCTAAAGCATAACAATTTTCATGAAAGGAAATGAAAATAGTGTGTTGCATTTAGCTTTAGCTACCACACCTAGCTCCAGAAATGGGTCGGGATACCAGTCCCAACCCAGCTTCCCTTGCCACAGATAAAAGACACACACACACACACACACACAGTTGTTCCTTTTCAACTTGCCTCTGGACACAATTGCTGGACACTACTATCTCCCTCCTAGAAAAGTGTGCCCTTAACAATATTCTTATCTCTGCACCTCCTACTTGCCCTAAACTTTAGTTGCTAAGATACTTTTAGTCCCTGCTAAACATCCCTGACTACCTACCTGTAGGAGCATCCACAGGTCCCACTCCTCCAGAGACCTCACATGGCTACTTGTTTCTTCTCTCTCCAAAGCATGGCGAACTCTCCTCCCTTGCATCTATCTCTTTTCCTCCAGGGACCTGGAAGTCCTGCCTATTTCTTCCACCCAGCAAATGGCCCATGGCTTCTTTACTGACAGTTCAAGAACCAACTGAGGAGCAAGACAGCATCAGAACCATCGCTACAATAATGTTCTGTAAAAAGTACTGATTCTACCAAGCAGCTGTGTGCCCTTCACTAGCCAATTATCACAGACATCCCTGTGGCTTTTCATCATCTGTCCTTCCCGTTGCCCACCCCTATATTTGTTTCCAGCACCTCAGCTAGGCCTGGTCTGATGCTCTCATTTGCACACAGCTGTTAGGATGTTCTTTAGAAAATTCGTGTGTGTGCGTGTGCATGTCTATATGTGTGTCTATGTGTCTATGTCTGTATGTCTGTCTGCCTTTTAATGATGATACATGTATAGACATAGAAGACAAATTTGGGGGCTGGTTTTCCAGAGGCTCAAACTCAGGTCATCAGGCTTGTTAGCAAGCATCTTTACTCAATGAGCCATCTTGCTGTACCTGATAAGAACAAATGAATTATGGGCTCTTATCAGACCGCCATCGTGAGGTTTTCCAGATTTAAGAGAAATGGGAATCTGAGTTATTAATTTGTTAAGGAAGAGGTGTTAACATGTTCTTTAAAAAGAGAGTACTTGGAGATGTGACAAGTGGAATCTGTGTCTGTGGTGGTTTGGTCTGGTCTGGTCTGGTGTGGTCCAGTCTGGTCGGTTTGGGTTTGAGAGGCACCAATTGTGGCTGGTCAGGCTCAGAGTATGAATGAAAACCTTCTTCCACTACAAAATGTGTAAAATTTATACTGTATTAAGACAAAGGCCCTAGCATCTGGTTGCTTCATGTGGAGAGAAAAGGTTCACTCAAACTCATGCATGTGGTCTTGCCAGGCTGTGCAATAAAACAAAAGCTATTCTGTTATGTTTGGATTGCAGATAAGCAATGATCATTTCTATGACTAAGTTTGTCCTGTGAAACACAAATTACTAGTTGAAAACAAATTATATTTTAATGCAAATATTGGGACAAACTTAGGCTAAAAACAATTCATTGATTCTCAGAAACTCATTTTTTTATTATTATCTATGAATGAGTGTTTCACATGTATGTATGATTTGCACCACATAAATCACATAAATATCTGCTAATCATGCAGGACAGAAGAGGGAGTCACATGTCTGGAAATGAGTTACAGATTCACATAAGCTACCATGTAGTTATTGGGATTTAAAGTTTTTCTAAAAGAACTCTCAGTGCTCTTTACCTCTGAGCCATATCTCCAGTCCTGAAATTCAAATTTAACTAAAATTTATCTTGCAGCCCTACAAGTTGGAATACAAGAAGTTCTTTTAAAATATTCAATATATCAAGTTCCTATTCTGAGCACAATAGTGCACAGGACTCAGACATCAAAGGGAAGAAGATCAAGAGTTCAAGGGCAACCTAGGTTACACAGAGAAATGCTGCATACACACACACACACACACACACACACAAAATACACACCCACAAAAAAAAAACAGAAACAAAGTTTGGTTTTGGGTATGTTATCATTTACGGAGAAGAAAAATGGAGTTTCTACCAATTTAAGTATGCCTCATTTGAGGTATAGAGAGATACCACGATGACTAAAAGCACTTGCTGCAAAATCATAAGGATAGGAGCTCAGATCCTAGTACTCATAAAAAGTTGGACATCCCCTTCATGACATTATCCTCAGTTCTAAGAGGTGTGCACACAGGAGGCTGGGTGGAGCTTTCAACCTTCCAGCCTAGCCAAGGAATCATGGGCTGTAGGTGCAGGAAGAAATCTTGACTAAAGGGATAGACGGGGAGTGATGAAGGAAGCCTCTTCTAACCTCCACAGATATGAAAAGGTTCATGTACAGACACACTCACACACACATATACACACACACATGCACACTAACACAGACACAGTTGCTCTCCCTTTCTAATAATAATAATAAATTGATGGATTGATTAATATGGTGATGGAGAGATTGCTGAGTGGTTAACACTACTTGGTCCTCTATTCATATGACCCAAGTTTAATTTCAAGCACCCTCATGACACATAAAAACTATATGTAACAACAGTTCTAGAAAGTCCAATGCTCCCTTCTGATGTCCACAAGCTATATATATATATATATATATATATATATATATATATATATATATATATGAATGACAAAATACTCAATACACATAAAATTTTAAAAATATATTTTTAAATAATAAAAAAATTTCTCAGTCAGGCGTGGTGGAGCATGCCTTTAATCCCAGCACTCGGGAGGCAGAGGCAGGTGGATTTCTAAGTTCAAGGCCAGCCTGGTCTACAAAGTGAGTTCTATGATAGCCAGGGCTATACAGAGAAACCCTGTCTTAAAAAACCAAAAAAAAAAAAAAACTCACTTTTTTTTTCAATGCAGGGGATGATAATTATTTCTAAATTATCAATACATGGAAGAGAGAGCCATGTTGGACATGGACAATATGCAGGGAAGCTGGCTCCTCAGCAGAGCTGCTCACTGCTGTGACCATTGCCATCATCATTAAGGGACTACACCACATTCACTAAAGAATAAGGCTTTGTGAAACTCACCTGGGGAAACTTGTACAGCCCCAGAAGTCTGGCCATGGAGACAGACAGGGATGACCTTGTGTCCCCAACCAAGGCAGCCTGAGGAGAGCCATGCTGGCATGTGTAGTTGGGGATGGGCTCCTCCTGCCCTGTGAGAAAGCCCATTGTCCCATAGAGGGCTCCATGCACTGAGTCTCCAGAGTTTCGAATAGAAAAGCCCAGTGTCAAATTGGGCAACAAGTGAGCACTCCTATTAATCTCCTCAATGGCAAAGACGAAACTCTGGGCCACTCGGTAGCCCCACATGGAGACACTGAGGGAAAGAGAAGCCCACATTTATCACTCATTATTTGGTAAGTGCAACAAGAATGAACACTGTGACTCAAGTGATCTGAGTAAAAATGTACATCTCCTCAAACACTTGTACAGAGATGTGCACAGAACATTCAAGAAGAGTCAAAGGGGAACCAGAGGGAAGGCAGAGACAGTAATCAAAGCGAGAGGAAGAGTTTCAGAAGACAGGAGGGACATTTGAAGATATACTGCATGAGCCGTGTCAGCGACCCACTTGTTTAATCCCACCACTCAGGAGGAAGAGGGAGGTAGATGTCTATAAATCAGAAACCAGAGCATAATCTACGTAGCTAGTCCAAGGAAGCTAGACCCACACATAGAGACCCTTTCTTAAGGAAACAAGAAAAATAAACCTATTGAATAGTATGATTGGTTATAATTATGGTAACTAACATCTATTTCAGAATTGCTGGCATTAAGAGCCAGAAGATGGCCTAATCGGCCATCATTGGGAAGAGAGGCCCCTTGGTCTTGTAAACTTTATATGACCCAGCACAGGAGAAGGCCAGGGCCAAGTAGTGGGAGTGGGTGGGTGGGCAGGAGCGGAAGGGTGGGTATAGGGAACTTTCGGGATAGCATTTGAAATGTAAATAAAGAAAATAATAATAATAATAATAAATTCTTAAAAAGAGCCAAAAGATATGGAGACAAGAAGTGAAATGTTGCCTTCAGGACATGACTCAGACACTGCATGTATGGGAGCCTATCAATAGCCAATCATGCACTGGTAATTTCTTTGTTTCACTATTGGCAACTGATATATTTTAGGTTAAAGACTGTTATTTTCTTCAGTCCTGTAACATGTGACCCCACCAAGACTCCAACTGGCATTCCTAACCCACACAATTCAGCCCTAATTAAAAATCAGTGGGTACAGGGCTGGTGAGATGGCTCAGCAGGTAAGAGCACCCAACTGCTCTTCTGAAGGTCCTGAGTTCAAATCCCAGCAACCACATGGTGGCTCACAACCATCTGTAAGGAGATCTGACTCCCTCTTCTGGTGTG
>NW_018392868.1:0-4263 GCF_900095145.1 Mus pahari | reverse complement strand
AACAATACTCTTTTTAAAAAGTTTACTTTTTAAAATTTTGTGTGTTGGGTGGGGGAAGGTAATAGTATTTGAGAGCAGGTGCATAAGGAAGCCATGGGTCAGATCCNGTGATTTAAAGGTTATTTATTGTGAGGCAGTCTACACAGATGCTGGGAGCCAAACTCAGGTTGTTTGCAAGAGAGCCACACTGGTTCTTCATAGTGGTTCCTACAGCAGACACATTGCTCCAGTTCCATAATTACATATTTACCCAACAATAACCATACACAGGGTGAGAATAAATTTAATAGTGTGATGCCAATTTTACTAACCATAAAGTTTCCTTCCCGGCAAGTAGTCTCAATACACAGTTCAGGGTGGCCCTGAACTTAGAGACCCTGCCACCTTAGCCTCTGGAGTGCTAAGGTTACAGGGACATATCACTATGTAGAGCTAGAAAATATTGATAATATCCACTGACAATGTGCCAAATCATTAACAGTGAGGACCATTTGTTCATTAGTATTTTCTCTAACGTGAAGTCATTTTGCTTGATGTTTTTCTTTAAATCCAAACTAGGAATATGTAACTTTTCTCCTAAAAATTAAATTGCTGTTTTACAAATTGCATTGCCTGATTTTCTTATCAGCCTGCTTTAAGGATATCCACGTGTTCAATATGCTCGCTCGAAGTTTGGCCCACACCAAATGATTGTTTAACCCAAATATCTGAGCAGCAAACTGAGCTGATCCTTCTGGAGAAAGTACAGTTGAACAGCCAAGACCACTGGGCAGTCGAAGAGATGACCACACATCCTGAGCGCCCCAGTCTGGTGTGATTGGGGGACAGCTGATAACTGGATATGCAGTATTGCCAGACAGCACTGGGCCTAGACCATTGCTTCTGCCCGCCACAGCGACAAATATAGTAGGTACGCCATCCCCTTCATATTCTGCTTTAATCCTCAAAGTTTCATCTGGTCCTTTATGCGCGGATGTTACTCTAAGTTCGCACGGAATACCAAAATTTCCACAAGCCTTCTTAATTTTTTCACAGTGACCAAGGTCAGAGGTGGAGCCCATCAGCACCACCACCCTGCACTGACTGTCTGACTTGAGAAGCAACTCCACTCGGTCTGCAACCCACTCAAATCTTTTCTTTACCATCTGGAGTCCTTCCGGAGTTACTTCTTTGAGATCACGGTAAGACTGTTTGTCCTTCTGCTGGCTCCGATCTCCCGATGGCCATAGTCTCCAGGAATCATTATCAATGACATCAGCAAGAACAATCTCTTTGGTGGTTACATCAACGCCAAATTCAATCTTCATATCAACCAGTGTACAGTTCTGGGGCAGCCAGGATTTCTCCAGAATTTCAAAAATAGCTTGTGTGGCATGACTCATGATGTCCACTTCAGTCTGCCCTATAACAAGGCCAGCAAAACAAAATTTTGCAGCGATGAGTTGCTCCTCAGACCACTGTGGGTCATTATTGGCATCGTCCTTGAAGAACATCTCCACTTTGGGTGGACAGAACTTGAACCCCTCCTGTACACCAGGGTTCCTTTTGAGGAAAGATCCAGTTGCTATTCTTTGGCACACCCATTCAATGGGAATCATTTCACACTGGGGTGCAATGAAAGCAGTCTCCCCACATTTCTTGGTGAAAGCCGTTTTTATACCAGCCTCCTGTAATAACTGAAATATGCAGCTGGTGATCTTATTGGAGATGGCGGCTTTGCCCTCCAAGTGGTTCTTTCTAGCGGCGTTCCCTGCTGTGATCTGGTCCTTGGACTGCAGGAGGACTCTTCCTGGGTTGTCTAACAATTCATAGACTTCTTTTGTTTTACCCTCATAGAGTTTCTTCCCAATGTTCAGTACTTGGGCAGTCGCCATTATCCGAGGCGAACTAGAGGAGCAGGCCGCGCGGGCAGATTTAGGTTTTTTACTCTATCTCAAATTCATTTTTAAATATGATACAAAGTAAAGGCCCGACTTCATTCATTTACATGTGGTCTTCAAGTTTGCCTGAAGCATTTATAAAAATATTTATTTATTTATTTAATTTTGCATTGAATGGTCATGGTGCCTCTGCAGAGAATCAGCTGATTTTCAGTGTTAAATTCCATTGACTCTAAAAGTCTGTCCCTGTGCCTGTTCTACAACTGCTTTTTATTACTGTACTTTGTACACAGTTTCAAAAACAGAAACTGAGTTATTTAACTATTCTTTTTTCAAGATTTTTTTTTTCGGCTCTTGAGTAATGTTGTGATTCCTTATTTTTAGGACGGGGTCTCATTTCTGCAAAAAAGGTCATTGGTGTTTGGATAGGTGACCAAGCCCCCTCAGTCAGTCAACAGGTTCTCTAGCGCAGGAGTGAGGATTAAAAAGGAAAAGACAGACAACATTGTAGCATGACCCCCGTCAATTCTGAGACTGAAGGCAAATTTAATTTTCCCAATCCACTTTTATACCATTTTATTTACTTGCAAGTATTAAGGGTGAGCAGTACAATAAGGAACTAAGAAGTCAGTGAGCAAAGTCCAGCGATTATTCCCTCATCAGTTGTTTAAAAGGGGCTAGTCATGACCAAAATACTTGCGCTCACTTTCTTGTCAAAGCCCAAAATCTTGCCTGAAGCCTACTTCTTTTGTTCCACCATAAGATTAAAATTCCTGCCTTAACCTACTTCCCTATTATAGTCTAAAGTTAGATTCTTGCCTAAACTTCCTTCCTTATCATGCCCTGATGTCAGATTCCTGCCTGAGCTTGCTTCTTTCTCATGTCCAGTGTCAGATTCCTGCCAAGAGGCACCCCAAAAGGCTCTCCACAGATAGGGATTATACGGCATCGCTATAGAATCTATAGATTGCTTTGATACTGTTGCTATTTTAGCATCAAACCTTCTAATCCTGAACAAGGAACATCTTATTTACTATTCACTTCCTACAATGTTTTGTAGTTTTGCATCCCAAGCCATAACTACCTCCCACAAACCCCACCTACTACTGTTACCTTGTGGTTAGGATAACAACATTGGACCCAAGGCACATTGAAGGAAGTTTCCTGGCATTTCTGATTTGTGAGTGTCTTTTAAAAACCATGAATAGATGTTGGGTTCTTTGTCTGCACCATTGATATGGCCATGACAGTTCTCTGCTTGTTATTATGGTATACTGTACTGATCATTGTGTTATGTTTAGACCATCGTGCACTATTTTAGTTTCACTGTGTAAATCTACTGTATATGGCACTGTGTTACAGGAGAACCTTTTCAGATGCTCTGTACTGTACATTGAGGAGGCCCCCATTCCTCCCCACTTTTGCTCTTCCACTCTCCCCATTATTTCGTTTCTACTTCAATGGCCTGTTGACGTAGGTGATTGTAACATATCTATATAAAATCTAGGAATTACAAATGAGAAAAATCATTTGATGTTGGTCTTTCTGAGTTGGCTTATTTTGCTTAATATGCCCTCCAGTTGCATTCCTTTCCCTGAAATGGTGTGACTTTGTTCTTCTTTATGACAGAAAGAATCCATTGTGTATGCACACATACTTAAAATCCATTCCTCCACTGTTGTGACATAGTTGATTCTATAACGTAGTTTTGAACATTGCTGTAGTTAAACGCTGACGTGCAAGTCACTGTCATAGCAACCATCCATAGATTCATTGAACGAAACCCAAATATTTATAATCATTGTCATTCTGTAAGTTCTGGCCAGCCCAAAGTCCACGGTGTACTGTGTTTATGCTTGATGGAAATTTCATTTGATGTTAAATTTTTGAGGAGTTTTACTCTCTAAATCCAGATAGGTGGTTGTTTTCTTTCAGCACATAAAAGGATGTTATTCTGTTTCCTGGGGCCCAGTATTTCTTTATTATTTTCCAATTTTTATTAATTATTTACTTCATTTACATTTTAAATGCTATCCCCAAAGTCCCCTATACCCTCCCCCCACCCCGCTCCCCTACCCACGCACTCCCACTTCTTGGCCCTGGCATTCCCCTGTACTGGGAATATAAGGTTTGCAAGACCAAGAGGCCTCTCTTCCCAACGATAGCTGACTAGGCCATCTTCTTCTACATATGCAGTTAGAGACATGAGCTCAGGGGGGTACTGATTAGTACATATTGTTGTTCCACCTATAGGGTTGCAGACCTCTTCAGCTCCTGGGTTATTTTCTCTAGCTCCTCTATTGGGGGCCCTGTGTTCCATCCAATAGCTGACTGTGAGCATCCACTTCTGTGTTTGCCAGGCACTGGCATAGCCTCACAAGAG
>NW_018392867.1:23413-33409 GCF_900095145.1 Mus pahari | reverse complement strand
GGATGTTTTGAGTTAGGATCTTTTTGCATTTTGCATTTTCTTTGATTGTTGTGCCCATGTTCTCTATGGAATCTTCTGCAGCTGAGATTCTCTCTTCTCTTTCCTGCATTGTATTGCTGATTCTTGAATCTATGGTTCCTGATTTCTTTCCTAGGGTTTCTATCTCCATAGTTGTCATATTTTGGATTTATTTTATTGCTTCTATTTCCCTTTTTAGGTCTTGGATGTTTTTGTTCAATTCCATCATCTGTTTGTTTCTGTTCTCCTCTCTCTTTTTAAGGACTTCACCTCTTTAGAAGTATTTTCCTGTTTTTCTTTAATGACTTGTACCTCTTTATCAGCGATCTCCTGCATTTTTTTTAATAATGCTCTTCTTAAAGTCCTCTACCAGCATCATGAGGTATGCTTTTAAATCTGATTCTTGCTTTTCGGGTGTGTTGGGGTATTCAGGACTGACTGAGGTGGGAGTGCTAGGTTCCTATGATGGTGAGTCATCTTGATTTCTGTTAGTAAGATTACTAAGTTTGCCTTTTGCCATCTGGTGATCTCTGGAGTTAGTTGTTATGGTTGTCTCTGGTTGGAGCTTGTTCCTCCTATTATGGTTGTCTCTGGTTGGAGCTTGTTCCTCCTGTTAGCCTCTGTCAGCTGTCCTGGGATTCCAGCTCTCTCCTGAGTCTCAGTGGTCAGATTACTTTCTTCAAGGAAGCTTTCCTCTAGCAGGGAATGTGCACAGAGACCTGGCTGAATATGTAGGCCCAAGACAGGGCCTGTCCCAGAAGATGTGTTGCCTCTGCTGTCTATTCACTCACCTGCACAGAGTAGCCACCGAAGGACCCTGGACACATTATGACTCTCTCAGCTGCTCTGGCAGACAGAGCCTTCACAGGTGACTACCTTTCCTCTGGCAAGGAAGGCACCCAAATTTCTGGAGCCTTAAACAGGGTCTGTTCCAGAAGTTAGGTTGCTTCTGTCTGTCCCAAAGCTATGTAGCTTCTGTGGTCCACACTCTTGCCAGTTCAGACTGGAGCCTAGGCAAACAGGAGCAAAGATGGCTCTCCTGCCAGCTTAGGCCTTGAGACTCCTCCCAGGCAGACACCCCTCCTTAGGTGGGATAGGTACTGGATGAGTGGAGCCAGAAATGGGATCTTTCCCAGAAGCTGTGTTACTTCTGCAGGCCACCCTCTCCCTGGCAGTGCACGGGAGCAAAGATGACACTCCTATGGGTTTGGGCCCCAAGACTGCTCCTGGGCAGACACCCCTCCTTGGGTGGGAAAGGCAAAGGATTACTGGAGCCAGAAACAGGATCTTTCCCAGGAGCTGTGTTGCTTCTGCAGGCTGCCCTCTCCCTGGCAGTGCACTGGAGCAAAGAAGACTCTCCTTCTGGCTTAGGCCTTGAGACCCCTCCCAGGCGGACACCCCTCCTCGGGCCAGGAAAGTTGTGGATGACTGGAGCCAGATAAGGAGTCTGTCCCAGCAGCTGTGTCGCTTCTGCTGTCCGCCCTCTCCCCGGCCATGCACAGGAGCAAAGATGGCTCTCTTACTAGCTCTCCTCTGGCGGGAAAGGTGCCTGATGTCTGAAGCCAGAAATGGAGTCTGTCCCAGCAGCTGTGTCGCTTCTGCAGGCTGCTCTCTCCCCAGCAGTGCACTGGAGCAAAGATGGCCCTCCTACCAATTCAGACCCTGAGACTGCTCCCGGGCAGACACCCCTCCTCCTGGTGGTTTCTCTTTAAACAGTTCCAGCTTAAGAGCCAGCTATAACATTCCAGTGTATGTACCCAGAATATGTCTCATTATACCACAGGGACACTTACTCAAAAATGTTTGTAGTAACTTTTTTTGTAGTACTCAGATGCTGGAATCAGACTAGATGTCTCTAATCTGAAGAATGGTTGAAAACATTACAAAATAAGGCACATCTACACAATGTAATAATATTTGGCTATTAAAAACAAAGAACCTGTAATTTTTCAGGTAAATGGGTGGAACCTCACAATATCCTGAGTGAGTTAACCAGACCCAAAAGGATATACATGGTATCTTTTCACTTATTCACTTATACATGGATAATAGCCATAAAGAGTACCCATGCTACATTCTACAGAACCCAAGAGTCTGAACAAGAGGGAAGGCCCAAGTGAGTATTCTTGAATCTCATGTAGAAGGGGGAATAAAATAGTTATAGGAGTCAGATACTGCGGGGGAGCTGGGTAGAAGAGAGGATAGGGAGGGAAACATAGGGGTTCAGGATTTGGTGTGGGGAGGACAGGAGAGACAGATAGATGGCTGTGATAATGAAAGGAAATCTGCAATTGGCAGGATGGGTAGGTGAGGAGCATCTCAAAGATGTGCCAGACCTGGATTAGAGGATGCACCCAATAGTCAGTGGGTTTGTACTTACAGAAGAGGATGCTCACAGTCATCCATTGGATGGAGCACAAGGTCCCCAGTGAAGGAGCCAAAGGGATACCCAGGGAGTTGAAGAGGCCTGAAGCCCCATAGAAGGAACATCAATATGAGCTAACCAATATCCTCAGAGCTCCTTAGAACTATACCACCAAACAAAGAAAACACATGATGGAACTTGTGGCTTTAACTATATTTGTAGCAGAGGATGGACTAGTCTGTCATCAATGGGAGGAGAGGCCCTTGGTCCTGTGAAGGTTTTATGTCCCAGTATAGGGGAATTCCAGGGCCAGGAGTGGGAGTGGGTGGGTTGGGGATCAGGGGAGGGGGGAGGGGATAGGAGATTTTCAGAGGGGAAACTAGGAAAGGGGATAACATTTGAAATGTAAATAAAGAAAATATGTAATAAAAAAGAAAAACAATAATTTATACATTGAATAGTGTTGCTTTCTAGTTATTGTTTGTTTCTGAGATATTCAACACAAAACCTCTTCCCATATAAATGTAAAATGAGCAAAAGAAATATAGGGAATCAAATTTAATATATAAGAAACAGATCAACAGAAGGTATTGATCTTTGAGAAGTGAGTATCTGAGAATGTGATAATGTTTACAAACTCAAATATTCATCTTAGTTTCTCATGAATAATGATTGTGAAAAATGGTGATAGTTCTTATGTTGTACTTGAAATGAGGCACACAGGTAAAATATTCTCTCTGGATCTTTAGGAGCACTTAACAATTAGGATTTAACATGTTAATAAAGTGTGCTTTTTGGTGAGTTAAGTTTGTATACTACAGGATTCAGAAAATGTCTGGATTTGGACTGATTATTATTTTTCTACACAATGAAAGCAGAAGTTTTGTTTAGATATTCTATAGGTTTAGCTGGTATAACATTGTTCACGAAGTGCATGCTCTGTGCCTCACCCCAACATTAACTTGGTTTATACAATGCCCAATGTATAACCATGATCTATGAATGCTAAGAGTTATTCCTAAGCCATTAACTCACATCTCACTGTGACCATCTAACATAATACGGTGATATAATTTCTAAAGCTGTTCACTTAAGCAGATTGTTGACTTAGTCCTTGGATGACATTTTCTAAAAATGGTATTTACCCAAGAGCTTTAATGTCCCTAAACATGAGTAATGCCATGGATCCAGAGACTCATGTATCTTTATATATATATTTATCAATTCATGTTTATCGCATGGATTGTGGACATCAGATGTAGAGCCCCAGGGAAGAGAGTCTTTGAGATTCCTCCAGGGGTGGGAAATTACCAAGAAAAGAAAGTTACAAATGTGCAAGTTGCCTCTTCTTTGGCCACTGAAATAAAAACCGATAGAAATATGTGACTACCCATTTGATATGTTGATCTGCAAGGAAATCAAAAATATATACTTTTCTGGCTTAGAAGAGGACAGAGATGTTCACTTTCATTTTCCTCTTCTTGCTGCTGAACATTCCACTTCTTGTAGCCAGATTTATTCATCCTAGTTGCTTTTGGAGACTGAAGCAGAATGAAGACATGAATGAAGACTTGGAGAAAGGTTGTCTCTTCCTCCTTAGTGCAGTACAGCTATCTGTGGAAAAAGATTATTTCAACCACTTTCTGAATATAAAGTAAGTGCTTTTGTGTTTTTCATCTGGAAGTCATCATTAACATTTTTTGAGGTATTTGAGTTTGAGGAGTGGATGAATACTCTGAGTCTTTTGTCCAGTTCTCCAAACTTCCACAGTAGAAAACCATGCCAGATTCTTTTAGAGACTCAAAGCTATTTCCAGTTTTAGTTGGTCTAGAGAGTATTTTGTTTTTCTTCCCCTTACAAGGCTTCAAGGTGATTTAAGAAATGCCTCTTCTTTGAGCTATCATATACAACTCTCCTCTTGACAGTTTTCATAGCACAGTAGCCATAACGTTTTTATCAAAAGTAACCTCATGTTACTTCATTGAGTTTTATCCTGGAAAATGCAATTAAATGACTGTGGGGAGTATGCTTATAGTCCTTCCAGAAGAGTGTGTAGCTCATACCACATATATTGTGACAAGTAATGACTATAGAACACCTAGTTCTTAAAAGCATTCACATAGATATTCAGTTAAACTTGATCATCTGTATGGAACCATGCTCTGGTTTCTGAATCTGTATTGTGAATTGAAGTAGGAGATCTATCCTGTCTGAACTTCATATATTCTACTATTCATCAATACTTCACTTGAACACATACAGCCACTGGATTTTAAGTATTGCAAACACCAGTTCTTCACTTTCTTATTAGAAAAATGAAGGCATACATGGACTATAAGTGATATGTTTGCATTCTTAAAATAGTGAGACTGTCACAAATATACTGGTGGCTGCTTCTGCCTTGCCACTTACATAAGTGAAACTTTGGCTTGTGTTAGTTGGCAGAATCAAGAACTAAAATAGAGGTATAACATACTAGGACGTCATTTAAGAAGCATTTCTCTTTTCTCTTTATGTCTAAGTTGCTTATTCTCTGACACATATCACATTTCCTCTATGTCTCTCTTTCAGCAATATTACAAAATATAGCTGCATAGTTTTTCTAGTGTACAAACCATACACATCATTATTTTCTGACCTTTTATCATTTTTTCTCAACCATAGATCTTTCAACAACTAGCCACTTTGACAGCAAAAATACTTGATGTTTATTAATGTTTTGTGTGCAGGAGGTAGTTTAGGTCTTTGAGTCACACAAGAACTAGTTTAAAATTCCTGTTGTACGTTACTGAAATTGTAATAATATCTGTTCCATACGTGTATAGAATATTCAAAAAGGGCATAAAACTAGAAAAAATCACAACAGAAGTACACTTTCAAGGTAGAAAATGTTTTGTCTTAACCTCTGAGTCAATCATTCAGAATGAAATAGAATGTTTGATATATATTGTTTAGATGACATGGAATGACTTGGAAAAGATAGGAATTAGTATTCTTCAAGTAAATATAAACACAGAATAACTTCATTCTAATCCAACTGGCTTGCCAAAAATTTTATTACAAAAAAAACCATGTTTTACACATTTTACATTTCATATTCTTCAATTTACCAAACATATAATATTGGCAATACAAATAACAGTGCAATTGTTGGATGTTCCTTTTTTATCACTATAATGCAAGTGTTGTGTTTATATAATTGGAAAAAAGTCATAAAATGTTTTATTAGAAGAAAAATATGTTGCTCAGATATAGCATGAGTGAGTATATCACATTCCTCTGTGTATGTATATATATATATATATTGGTTCATGCCTATATTCTCAACACATGTGACCTGAAAAAGGTAAAACCCTTGCCTTTGAGGCTAGACTGGTCTACACAAAACTATCATTCAAAACTGTGAGATCCATGACTCATTCATTCCCTAAATTAGCAATTCTCATTGTTCATGTACACACACATAGATGGATATGTTCATATACCCTTTACCAAATGCAAATATGGTGTTTGAATTTCTTTAAAAATAAACAATTTGAAGTTAGTTTTTGTTTGTATCAGTAAACTACAAAAAGAAATAGAAAACAATGAAGATATGCCAACTATTTTATACACTAGGTATAATAAATTGTGAAAAGCCAAATATTACCCCAGAAAGACTAATGTGCACTGCAGAGTCATTCTTTCACTGCCTTAGCCAATTCAGTTAATTTCATGAAAAATACTATAATCACAATTTTCACATTTCTCAATAATTTCAAAATCAAAACATGAACAAGTTTATTGTTTGATCAAAGCCTCTGAGCTTGTCTTTACTATCAGCACAAGAACTAAAAAATCCACTTCTAGAAAATGGTTTCTGTGGAGGATGCCAGCAACACATTTCATTTATGGAAGATGAACTCCCATGAAAGTAAAACCTTGTGCAAGCTTCTTATGTCATCTAAACCATATACTAAAGGATACATTTTCAATTTTTCTTGGTGGTCTTCAATATTGTCCAGTACAGGATAGTTATGGTTTTAACTAAAAATAAACATCTGTAGATTTCTGTCCATAGTAAACATTGTATGGTTTTACAGAATGCCAACAAAAATCTATCCCTATGCAATGGCTTTGGCTTTTTCTCTGAATGAAGTCAACAGAAAATCTGATCTCTTACCAAACATTTCTCTAGTATTTGACTTTCAAGAAGATGGTTGTATGAGTCTGCCAGAACTAGAATCTTTTATTTATCTTTCCCAAGACAATGGTGCATTTCCACTTAATTATATCTGTGGAGAAGAGAATAGTTGGACAGTGGTGTTAACAGGTCCAAGGTGGAAAACATCTGTGAACTTTCGGAAGGTCGTGATCCTCCATGGATTGCAGAAGGTGAGATTTTGTTGAGTTGGAACATATGAAATCATGTTGCCTTTATAACATTTCTGGAGGCTAAGAAGAATGTAATAGGGGGACAAGCCTTATGCTTATGTAATATATATCATTCAAAGGAAATATTCAGAGAACTGATGGGGCTTCCACATTTTATTTTTGAAACAAACATGAGGGAAGAGAAATAGGTAAGGGGGGTTTTTAGAACTCTTCTTCAGAAAAGAATGCTTACAAGTTTTTAGGAGTGCATGCTAATTACTGCTGTCTCCTGTGTCCTAGGTCCTTCAGCTTACCTATGGACCTTTCCATCCTATTCTGAGTGATCATGAACAATTTTCCTGTCTGTATCAAATGGCCCTCAAGGACACATCTTTAGTCATGGCTATGGTCTCCTTCATAATTTACTTCCACTGGAACTGGGTTGGGCTGGCAATCTCAGACAATGATCAGGGGATCCAGTTTCTATCACATTTGAGAACAGAGATGGAAAAAAATGCAGTCTGCTTCTCATTTGTCAATATGATTCCAGTCGACATTCCTTTATATATGTCAAAAGCTGGAGTGTATTACAACCAGGTATTGACATCATCCACAAATGTTATTATTATTTATGGTGACTCAGACACTACTCTAGCTTTGAGCTTTAGAACATGGGAATCTCTAGGTATACAGAGACTATGGGTCACCACTTCACAGTGGGATGTCACTACAAGTAAAAGAGACTTCAACCTTGACTCATTCCCCAGTACTTTTGTCTTTACACACAAACATGCTGAGATTACTGGTATAAAAAATTTTGTCCAGTCATTGAACCCTCTCAAATACTCACACACATATCTGGCAAGGTTGGAGTGGATGGCCTTCAGCTGTGATGTCTCAGCATCTAACTGTAAAAACCTGAAGAACTGTTCATACAATGCTTCGTTGGAATGGCTAATGGAACAGACTTTTGAAATGGCCTTTAGTGATGGCAGCTATGATATATATAATGCTGTATATGCTGTGGCTCATGCCTTTCATGAGATGATTTTTCAAAGAATAGATAATTCACCAAAAGACAACAATATAAGGTCTAAATCTCCCTGCTTGGAGGTAGTGCTTCTTCAGCTGGATAATGTTTGTTATCATCAATGTCATATTCTTTAAGAAACTCTCACAGGCCCAATACCAGTGGACCTAGAAATATTTCATGCAGTAGAATATTTTCTGATCATTTTTTCTGCTAATAAAGTAAATATAGAGGTTGAAAAAAATCTCTAATGCAAAGGCAGTGGATAAAACAGCATGTTTATTGATGAAGATCAGTGACTTAAAAAACAAACAAACAAACAAACAAACAAAAAACAGTACCGGAATATCATCGTACCTGTTCTAATTCTAGAAATCTAAAGAATCCTTTCTCATGAATACTCTCTATAATGAGAAGATAATATCCTATTCATTAATTGCCAATATTTAGTAATGAGTATAGATCATTGTTTTCACCAGCTTTCTCAACTGATTCTGTTCCCACTATAGGCTTTAGGGCCTTCATTGATTGTTCTTACATTAATTGCACGGGAATTGTAGTAGGATTAATTATGTACATATGCTGTGTTCAAATATGTGAACATGTGTTTCTCACTGTGTATGTGGATAGATTTCTATATCTTTTTATGTTTGTATAACTGTGTTGCTATGATCTATGTGTTTCAGGCTTTCTGCTTCTCTTTCTGTATGTGGAAGTGAGTAGAAATTTGAACTGTGTCAGTGATTTTCTGTATGGGTGTTTGTGGTTATGTGTATCTTCCTGTGTGTATTTGTCAATGCATGTGTCTGAGTTTGTCTGAGTGTTTTTTGTTTGTTCCTGTATATGTGCCTGCAGGTATTAAGGTTTGTGTTGGTGTGTGTGTGTGTGTGTGTGTGCACATATGGTCAATGTATGCATGTATTGTATTCATGTTTATATGTCTATGTTCACATGTGAGAAGATATTTGTCTATATACGAAAGTTTCTGTGTGTAGATGACTGTATCTTTTTATGTCCCAACATGTATTTGTATATGCATGTGTGTGTGTGCATGTATATTATTTAGGGTTTTATTGCTGTAAAGAGACACCATGACCATTATAACTCTTTATTTTTATTTTTTCTTTTTAATTAATTAATTAATTTTTTACACTTCATATTTTATCATTCCTTCATCCACTCTCCGACTGTTCCACATCCCATACCTCCTCCCCACCCCCTACCCCACCTGACCTCTAAACTCCGTGGGGCCTCCACTCTCTTGAGGGTTAGGTGCATCATCTCTGAATGAACACAGATTGGGAAGTCCTCTACTCTATTGTGTTGGGGGTTTCATATCAGCTGGTGTACACTGCCTGTTTGGTGGTCCAGTGTTTGGAGGTTGGGGGGACCCTCCAGAATGCACCAGAGATCTGGGAGTTGAGAAACTCTCAGGACTCAAGGGTTGGACCTTAGATGAAATGTCCAACAGTAGGGAGAGGGAACTTATAGAGCCCACCTCCAGCAGGAAGACAGGATATCAAGTGAGGGATGGGGTTGCCATCCCACAATCACATCTCTGACCCATAATTGTTCCTGACTGAAAGATTTACAGGGATGGAAATGGAGAGGAGCCTGAGGAAAAGAAGGTACAGCAACAGGCCCAACGTGAGTTCCAGTTCAAGGGGAGGTCCCAAGGCCTGACACTATCACTGAGGCTATGGAACACTCAAGAAAAGGGACCTAGTATGACTGCACTCCAGAAGACCCAACAAGCATCTGAACGAGTCAGAGGCAGATAGTTGCACCTAACCAATGGACAGAAGCATGCATGAATTATGCCTGGACCTAAGCTTTAGCTTTACTCCTTTTTTTTTAATTAGATATTTTCTTTATTTACATTTCAAATGTTATCCCTTTTCCTAGTCTCCCCTCTGAAAAATCCCCTATCCCCTCCCCCTCCCCCTGCTCTCCAACCAACCCACTCCCCCATCCTGGTTCTAGCATTCCCCTATACTGGGGCAAAGAACCTTCACAGGTCCAAGGGCCTTTCCATCCATTGATGACCTACTAGACCATCCTCTGCTACATATGCAGCTAGAGCCCAGAGTTCCACCATGTGTTTTCATTGATTGGTTGAATAGTCCCAGGGAACTCTGGGGGTACTGGTTAGTTCATAATTTTGTTCCTCCTATGCGACTGCAAACCCCTTCAACTCCCTGGGTACTTTATCTAGTTCCTTCACTAGGGA
>NW_018392867.1:9178-20943 GCF_900095145.1 Mus pahari | reverse complement strand
CATTTACTTTGATGTTGGCTACTGGTTTTCTGTAGATAGCTTTTATTATGTTTAGGTAGGGGCCTTGAATTCCTGACCTTTCCAAGACTTTTACCATGAATGGGTGTTGGATTTTGTCAAATGCTTTCTCTGCATCTAAGGATATGATCATGTGGTTTTTGTCTTTGAGTTTGTTTATATAGTGGATTACATTGATGGATTTCCGTATATTAAACCATCCCTGGGATGTAGCCTACTTGATCATGATGGATGATCATTTTTATGTGTTCTTGGATTCTGTTTGTGAGAATTTTATTGAGTAATTTTGCATTGATATTCATAAGGGAAATTGGTCTGAAGTTCTCTTTCTTCGTTGGGTCTTGTGTGGTTTAGGTATCAGAGTAATTGTGGCTTCATAGAAAAAATTGAGAAGAGTACCTTCTGTTTCTATTTTGTGGAATTGTTTGAGGAGTATTGGTATTAGATCTTTGAAGTTTTGATATAACTCTGTACCAAACCCATCAGTTCCTGATTTTTTTTTGGGGGGGGTTGGGGGACTAGAAAATACAGTTTCTATTTTTTAGGTGATACGGGACTGGTTAGATCATAAATCAGATCCTGATTTAACTTTGGTACTTGGTATCTGTCTAGGAATTTGTCCATTTCATCCAGGTTTTCCAGTTTTGTTGAGTATAGCCTTTTGTAGTTGGATCTGATGAATTTTTTGGATTTCCTCATTTTCTCTTTTTATGTCTCCCTTTTCATTTCTAATTTTGTTTATTAGGATGCTGCCTATATGCCCTAGTTAGTCTGGCTAAGGGTTTATCTATTTCATTGATTTTCTTATAGAACCAGCTCCTAGTTTGGTTGATTCTTTGTATGGTACTTTTTGTTTCCACTTGATTGATTTCAGCCCTGATTTGATTATTTCCTGCTGTCTGCTCCTCTTGGGTGAATTTCCTTGTTTTTCTTCTAGAGCTTTCAGGTGTGTTGTCAAGCTGCTAGTGTATGCTCTCTCCTGTTTATTTTTGGAGACACTCAGAGGTATGAGTTTTCTCTCAGGACTGCTTTCCTTGTGTCCCATAAGTTTGGGTATGTTGTGGCTTCATTTTCATTAAACTCTAAAAAGTTTTTAATTTCTTTACTTCTTCCTTGAACAAGATATCATTGAGCAGTGTTGTTTAGCTTCCATGTATATGTGGACTCTCTATTAATTATGTTGTTACTGAAGATCAACCTCATTCCATGGTGATCTGATAGAGTGCACATTATTATTTCAAACTTCTTGTATCTGTTGAGTCCTGTTTTGTGACTGATTATATGGTCACTTTTGAAGCAGGTACCATGAGCTACTGAGAAGAAGTTATATCTTTTTGTTTTAGGATAAATTGTTCTATAGATATCTGTTAAATTCACTAGTTTCATACCTTCTGTTAGTTTCACTGTGTCTCTGTTCAGTTTTTATTTCCATGATCTGTCCTTTGATGACAGTGGAGTGTTGAACTCTTCCACTATTATTCTTTGCAGTGATATGTGTCCTTTGAGCTTTATTAAAATTTCTTTAATGGATGTGGATGCCCTTGCATTTGGAGCACAGACATTCAGAATTGAGAGTTCATCTTGTTAAATTTTACCTTTGATGATTATGAAGTTATCTTTATCTTTTTTATAACTTTAGGTTGAAAGTCAATTTTATTCGATATTAGAATGGCTACTCCAGCTTGTTTCTTGGAACCATTTGATTGAAAAATTATTTTCCAGCTTTTTACTCTGAGGTTGTATCTGTCTTTGTTCCTGAGGTGGGTTTCCTGTATGCAGCAAAATGTTGGGTCCTGTTTATATAACCAGTCTGCTAGTCTATGTCTTTTGATTGGGGGATTTGTGTCCATTGTTTTTAAGAGATATTAAGGAAAAGTCATTGTTGCTTCCTGTTATTTTTGTTGTTATAGTTGGAATTCTGTTCATGTGGTTATTTTCTTTTATGTTAGTTGAAAGATTACTTTCTTGCTTCTTCTAGAATGATGTTTCCCTCCATGTTTTGGAGTTTTCCCTTTCTTATCCTTTGAAGGGCAGGATTCATGGAAATATATCATGTAAATTTGGTTTTGCTGTGAAATACTTGGTTTCTCCACCTATTGTAATTGAGAGTTTTACTTGGTATAGTAACCTGGGCTGGCATTTTTGTTCTCCTAAGTTCTGTATGACATCTGCCCAAGATCTTCATGCTTTCATAGTTTCTGGGGAGAAGTCAGGTGTGATTCTGATAGGTTTGCCTTTATATGTTACTTGACTTTTTCCCTACTGCATTTAATATTCTTTCTTTGTTTAGTGTATTTGGTGTTTTGATTATTATGTGATGGGAGGAATTTCTTTTCTGGTCCAAACTCTTTTGAGTTTGTAAGCTTCTGTATGTTTGTGGGCATCGCTCTCTTTAGGTAAGGGAAGTTATCTTCTATAACTTTGTTGATGATTCTTATTGGAAGGAAATCTTTCTTCTCATTTATACCTATTATCCTTAGGTTTGGTCTTATCATTGTTTCCTGGATTTCCTGGATGTTTTGGGTTAGGATCTTTTTGCCCTTTTCATTTTCTTTGATTGTTGTGTCAGTGTTTTCTACGGTATCTTCTGCACCTCAGATTCTCTCTTCTACCTCTTGTATTCTGTTGATGATACTTGCATCTATGGCTCCAGACTTCTTTCCTAGGTTTTCCATCTCTGGAGTTGTCTGCCTGTGGAATTTCTTTATTTTTTCTACTACCATTTTTAGATCCTGGATGATTTTGTTCAATTCTTTCACTTCTCTGGATGTTTTTTCCTGTAATTCTTTAAGGGATTTTTGAGTTTCCTCTTTAACTGCTTCTAGCTGTTTACCTGTGTTCTTCTGTATTTCTTTAAGGAAGTTATTCAAGTTCTTCTTATAGTCCTCCACCATCATCATGAGAAGTGACTTTAGATCCATATCTTGCTTTTCTGGTGTGGTGGTATATCCAGGACTTGTTCTGGTGGGATTGTTGGGTTCTGATAATGCCCAATAATCTTGGTTTCTGTGGCTTCGGTTCTTATGCTTGCCTCCCACCATCTGATTATCTCAAGTGCTCCCTGCCCTTGATATATCTGATTGGAGCAAGTCCTTTTTCTAATCCTAGTTGAGTCAGAACTCCTCAGAGTCCAAATTTCTCTGTGTTCTTGTGATTCCTGGATCCCGTAATCCTGTGATTCTGGGTATGTCAGAGTTCTTGGCTGTCAAGCTTCCTCTGAGACCCTGAGATCCTTGTATGACCAAGCTCTTGGGATCCTAGGATCCTAAGATCCTTGGCATGTTAGAGCACCTGGAAGTGGTACCTCCTCTGAGGGTCGTGTGGCTGTCTGCAGAGTTCCAAACCAATGAAGACCAAGACCAACTGGAAGGAACCTGGTCCTCTGGTCCTGCGAGCCTCAGACAGTCCCGGTTGTATTGGAACAGATGTTGTGTTCCACTCACCAGTGATTAAGATCCTGAGCATGCTAGTGTGATTGGGGAGTGGAGAGTCCTCTGGGGACCATGGGACTGTCCACAGAGTTCATCCCCAAGGTGGCCCAGCACTGTCGCCAACTGGAAGGCTTTTCTTTAATTCTATTTTACAATATGGAAGAAGAGCTGGGTAGAATTTGCACTATGTCTACAACACTCTTATTTCCATTTAACATATTTAATATGTTTATCTCCTTGAATATAGGATTTAGCTTCATTCTACTTTCTTTCTTTCTTTCTATTTTATTCTTTAATCTTTTTAATCTGTGCATTATCCCATACATCCTCCCCCATCTCCAAGAGGATGGACCCACCCCCAAAGCTGATGAAGAGGGTAACCCCGTATTAAGACCAGCAGTCTCAGCTAACCTGGACCCTTGAGATCTCTCAGACACTGAGTCACCAACCAGAAACCATATCCCATCTGATATGGACCCCAGACACTATTCTTTCTACTTTCTGATGTCACTTTAATCCCTGAATCATAGATATTTTTTTGGGGGGTGGGGGGTGTTCAAGACAGGGTTTCTCTGTATAGCCCTGGCTGTCCTGGAACTCACTCTGTAGACCAGGCTGTCTCAAACTCAGAAATCCTCCTGCCTCACCTGGCTCCATTTATTCTTATAATGAGCATTTTGATGAAACAAAGCAAGCTGAACAATGTATGGTATGCCAGGCAGTGGTGGCACATGCCTTTAATCCCAGCACTTGGGGGGCATAGGCAGAAGGATTTCTGAGTTCGAGGCCAGCCTGATCTACAGAGTGAGTTCCAGGATAGCCAGGGCTATACAGAGAAACCCTGTCTCAAAAAAAAGAATAAATGCTAGGACAGAATCTATACTAGGCTGTTTTGTGCTTTATTTTGGTAGTGAAATCATTATCGCTCTCTTCACCTTACTTCAGGCTCTATTTTGATAAAGGCAAAATGCAGCCACATTTTTAACCAACCTATCACAAGAATTATTTCTAGGCAACATACTAAAATTATTTTCCTCTTAAACTTTTAATCCACTTTTTCACAGTTCAAATCACCCTCAGCACCACTGTCTTCCATGTTTCTACTAGAATAACCCATGAAGCCTCATGTAAACAATTGAATTGCTTCTCTAATACAGAGTTCCAAAATATACATTCAAACAAAAGCATGGTCAGGCATGTGAAAGTCATACCCAATTCCCTGTTACTGACTTCTGTCTTAGTTGGTGTTTCATTGCTATGAAGAGACAACATGACCATGGCATCTTTTATAAAACGAGCAAAACAAAACAAAACAAAACAAAAAATTTCCCATGTAATTGTGGCTAGATTACAGCTTCAGAGGTTTAATCTATTATCATCATGATAAACATCATGGCAACATGCAGACAGACATGGTGCTGGAGAAACAGATGAGAGTTGTAGATATTGATCCATAGTTGGCAGAGGAGAGTGTCTACCACTCTTGGTATATCTTGAACACAGGATGCATAAAGTCCTACTGTCACAGTGGTACATTTCCTCTAACAAGGCCACACCTTCTAATAATGCTATTTTTTATAAGGACAAGCATTCAAATACATGATCCTATGGCATCCATATCTATTAAAATTAAAACAGCATGACAATGTGCTTTGTGTATTTCTGTGTTTGTATGTCTGCTTGAATGGATATATCTGTCTGTGTGTCTGTGAATTTATGTGTAGAGGTGTGTCTGTCACACACACACACACACACACACACACANATATATATATATATATATATATATATATATATATATATATATATATACACATGTCTGTAAATAGCTCTGTAGTTATGTTATCAGTATATCTTAATATGGAAGTGAGTCTCCTTTTTGTAATTGTGTATGCTTGTGTGTGTATAGTTTATATCTCTTTTTTTGTGCATTAACTCATTTTTGGTGTTTGTGATTGATAGTTTTCTGTGAAAGAAGTAAGTTTCTAGGAACATTATCACAATATGTTTTTTCCATTTGCTTTCATGGACACATTTTCCACTCAAAACCTTCAATAATTTTGCTTATAAGATACAATCAGAATATTATCTGGTTTCCAACAAGGGCATATGCCCTATAGAACATTGTTTGTCTTTCAGCTGCACTCCTTTCTGAAGAAGACCAACTTCATTAATCCTGTTGGAGACAGAGTGTATATGAATGAGAAAGAAAAACTGCAGGCAGAATATGACATTTTTCAAGTTTGGAATTTCCCACACATTCTTGAACTTAAGGTGAAGATAGGAAAATTTAGTCCATACTTTCCAAAGAGTCAACAGCTTGTTGTATCTGAAGATATTATAGAATGGGCTACAGGAGGTAAACAGGTAGGTCTGAACTAGCTCTACTCATTTATATTTCCCAGCAGTAAACAATGATACTTAAGTTAGTTTATACTTCCTTTTGACTTACTGAAATGAAACAGATTTTCACAGGAGAAACTATTTTTCTAGTTTCCCATATAGTACTTCTTTCTTTTACTTTTTTATGTGACATATTATTAATTTATCAAGGATTTCTGACACGTTTACAGGGAATTTTCTATTGTATCAGAGACTATTTCTGGTTTTTAAAAATAAATATAAAACATTAATAAAAAGCTATGAACATTGTTGAATATAATTTCCAGTAAAGTATGAAATGTTCTTTTGGTATCCTGGTGATTACTACACAATGATTTTCCTGTCTTCTGCTGAACTTCTGATAAAGATCTTGAAAAGATTTTGGTTAACTCTAAGGAAGGAGGAAAGTAAAATGTAAGCCATTAATGTTGATTATATATTACTGTTTAATCTTTTATTGCAAACAGTTCCTAAATTGCCAATATCTGAATCCATACAGTAATATTTTGATGATCCATTTAGATAAACTATAACATAACGTTTAAAAAATTGCATATGGATTTTATATTCATTCATGTCTATGAAAGCCCTGCATATATGATTCATATTGATGTCAGAAGTATGATTACAATTCCTGTGAACTTGAGACAACTTAGTGCAACTCTGTGGAAGATGGAAATCAGACATAATTTGTTCATGGACTGCAATTTTTATTAACAGAAGAGGCCTCTCTCTAGACCTAAATCATACACTATAAAAGATATTGCGCACTAAGAGACCCTTACTTGCCTAGCTCAATTTTCGTAGTTCACTCAAATAAGGTTGTGTCTGCTTTCTTTCTTTGTGTGTGGGGTATACATCATAATAAAAATTTGACTTTGAATAAGTTTGTAAATGATATCTTCCATTATTTTCCTAGGTATACCACAGGTAGAAATTCTGGTGTAGATGGTTATGAGTTACCTAGTTTAAATTAGTCAATTACAAACTTTGTTGAATTTTCAATGTATCAATATGGAAAGTTTAAGCTTGATTTGTAGTGAAATCTCAGGATTCTCAGACAGCATGAAATCTACAGCTAGAATTTTTCTCAGAGTGATGAGGGGAGTCGTTCTAAGGGAAAGGAATACATGATTTGGAAGTTTAGCTACTAAGCTATGGACATATCTATATCAGAGGACAGAAATAAAATCTTATGCCCGTTTCAGCCAATTTTAACTTGAGTATTACAAACACATCGACTAGAAGAATAATGGTGGTTAAAAGCAATACAACCTGTGACCTATTCCAAGATATGCAGATTACCACCAATGTGGTATTTTTGCTTAATTTTATATAAAAATAAATCCACCTCCAATACAGATATTTCATATATGATGATGTATCATTAATCTTTTGACCTGGAGAAAGAAGGCACCTTTAATATGTAACTGGAGGTGGGAAGATACACCATTAATCCAGATAATTTGATCTTTGAAACCCCACATTCAATGTTGGATACATCATCTGCTATAGTCCTATATAAATCATGGAAGTATAAAGCTTCTGTTATATGTCTTCTTACTCTGGCAATGTTTGAAAAGTCTATTCCTTTCCTGCAATTTGAATCTACTTATTTGGAATTCGAGTGTATAATGATACCTAGCTGACAAATTTGATTTCATGGATCAAGCACATTTTGGATTCTTAGACTTTCAATTCTTGTCCATACATAGATGAATTAGCTTGACTACCCTCTTTTAGAGAGAGAGGGGCAAGGGAGAGAGAGAGGGAGAGGGAGAGGGAGAGGGAGGGGGAGGGGGAGATAGACAGGGACAGGGACAGGGACAGGGACAGGGACAGGGACAGAGATAGGGACAGGGACAGGGAGAAAGAGAGACAGAGACAGAGAGAGAAGAAAAGAAATTCATTGTGTTGTTCTAGAGACATCTGACTAAAACAGACATAGAACAATGCTTAATGGTGGAAATAAAATACATGAATTCATAACCACTCTAAAAGCACTATAGATAGTGCAAGAATGTAAGACAGAAGTACAAGTATTAGAAAAATATTAAATATTTATTACAAATATATAATAATTAACAAATACCTTTTAGTCACAATTGAATGTTGCTCTTCATTTCTCTATCATAATAAAAAGAACAACAAGTTAGTTTATAAAATCCAGTATTCTGTACTAGAAACTTATTACCAACATTGTAGTACATGTAAGAAACTCAATGGAATTTTCATTAAAATATGAAATGAGGCTAGGTATGTTTTGTGGTTCATGTCTTCAAGAGAAGCGTTTAGGAGGCAGAGGTATACAGTCTCTGCCCTTTTTAGCCATTTTGTACTATACAGAATGTCCAAGCCACCCAGGACTGCATATGGAGACACTGTCTCAAAAAATGATCTAAAACTGGATATGAATATATTTTTTCTACTCTTCTTTAAAAAATAGTGTTTAGAATCTTAGCAAGTCCAAAAAGAAATGATTATCACCAAAAAAAAAGAAAAGAAGAAAGGAAATACTGACACTTTTAGCACATACCTTAATTCCAGAGGTTAGTAGGTAATGAAGCAGAGAAGCAGATCTGGGTGGGCTCTATGTCATTTTGGTCTAAAAATGAGTTGAAGTCTACCAACACTAAATTGTGAAATGAAACCTAAAAACAGGAGTAATTGTACTTAAATATATGTGTGAAAAACATAAGTTGACTCTATGCATAAGAAGTTTGACCTAGAACACTATACTGAACAAGGGATGCAAAGTGAGCATGCACAAATCTGGAAATGTTTCATACAACATAACGATCCCCATCATTGAGTTTTTGGTAAAATAAACTGTTTTTCTTTTTTAAATTTTAAAACTTAAGAAAATCATTAATCAGCTTTAAACAATATAACTTTTACTCAAATTCACACATTATTTTCAGCCTTTGTAAAGCCTTTCTACCTCTGGAAACACTACCATAGCTTGATGCATATCAACTCAGCACTTCATAATCACAAATGCACTAGGTTCTTAATATTCTACTCTTTACCCCTGTGTACACAGTCTTTGTTATGGTTTGTAGTGCTAATTCATTGGGACATATATTTTTTATTTGAGATTTGAAAAGTTAGTTCTGTTGTTTTAGATGTTCTTTAGTTCCATTTTGCTCCTTGGTTGCTATCACTGAATATTTAATGTAAGCAATATGAGGATGAAGAGTTGATTTGGCTCTTTGATTACAGTCAAGGGCAGACAGGGTAGTAATCTGGAGAATGAACCTAAAACACAGACCATGAATGAACATTGCTTACAGGATTGCTCTACTTGATTACTCATACAAACCTGCCAAGAGACAGCAATGCTCACATGACATTTGTTACTCTTACATAAATTAACAATTAATATAATGCTTTGTACATATGATGGTAGGCTATTCTGATGGAAAGATGATTTTTACTTAAGGAACCCTCTACTTTTTCACTATACTTCGTATCAAAAAATAAATCATGTTTTTTTTCATAAATTTCTAGAAGTTGGGAAGCAATTAAACTTTTCATCAATTTCTTTGCACATATTAATATGTTTGGTAATATATTATATACTATGTGAAATGTGGTCCAACAGTTGGTATATGTAAAATAAAGTTATTGATATCATAGTATGCTAAAAATATTATAGGTATGGAACATATAGGCAAAAATACTCACTCCTATCAGCATGTGTCTAATTTTTCTCAGATGCCACCCTCCATTTGCAGTCCTGATTGTGGTCCTGGGCTTAGAAAATTCTGGAAGGAGGGTATGGCAGCTTGCTGTTTTGACTGTGTCCCCTGCCTAGAAAATGAAATATCTAATGAGACAAGTGAGTATTTGCTGCAAGGATAAATTCCTCACATTTATCATCTTCTACCCACACCTGGATGCTGGTAGCATCTAAAAGCAAACTAAACACAAAATATGCGACTTTCCTAATTAAATCTTTATAGGAATATGTTCATTAACAATGCCCCTGAAGGAAATAATTTATGAATTCACATACATTCAGACTCATTGTAGGTTTGTTAGAGATAGCATTTTCTTTTAAAAAAGTGTTTTAATGATTAAACTGCATTGTGAATTAGTTCTAAACATTTCATTTCAGTGATTTATTCTTTTATAACTGCATGTAGATTAGATTCCAGTCATGAATCCTTAAAATATTTATTTATTTATTTTACATTTGTGCATGTATCTGCATTGTTTGTACAAAAGCCCATTAAGAACAGCATAGAGCATTGGACCTACTGGACTGTTTCACTTGGCTTCTGTTCAATATTCAATATTTGGTATTCTGAACCAAGTTAACATTACAAATAAAATATTAAAATGATTTTGTACCAAAAGTAATTAACTATAATTATTAAAACATTAGTGCTAACTACATCAGCCACAATAGTTAAATGATTACTTATTTAGGGTTGGCTAAATACAAAAGGCTCACAGATAGATTTCCACTTCTATCATTTGTCATCTTATAGAATGACATGAAAGCCCATGAAGAACACTCATGGCCAATTAGATGACTTTGTGGTTGCATCTCTTACCTGTGAAGCTGATTACCTGAGTTATTCCAAGGGCCAATTTTGAAGTTGCCAAGTCCTAGAAGTCCTAGAAGTTGTCTTGTGGCATCCATGTGCTCCTATATACAACATACTCCAAAGTTATTGAGAATAGTGTAATAAAATAGTTTTAAATTAAAAAAAAAAGAATTTCCACCACTAAATACAACAAAAATTAAACAAAAAATGTTTACATTGTTGCTTAATATGTATGTGTGTATGTATGTAGTATGTATGTTTGTATGTATGTGTAGAGGATGAGTTTGTGTAACTAAGCGCAGACACAGACAAGAGGTATCCAATGCCCCACAGCTAGAGTTACAGAAAGTTGTGGCCTTATTACCAGTTAGAACATCTCTGGGTACATACTGAGAAGAGGTATTGCTGAATCTGCCGGTACTACCATGTCCAGTTTTCTGAGGAACCGCCAGACTGATTTCCAGAGTGATTGTATAAGCTTGCAGTCCCACCAGTAATGGAGGAGTGTTCCTCTTTCTCCACATCCTCGCCAGCATCTGCTGTCCCCTGAATTTTTGATCTTAGCCATTCTGACTGGTGTAAGGTGAAATCTCAGGGTTGTTTTGATTAACATTTCCCTGATGATTAAGGATATTAAACATTTTTTCAAGTGTTTCTCAGCCCTTCAGTATTCCTCAGTTGAGAATTCTCTGTTTAGCTTTGTACCCCATTTTTTAATGGGGTTATTTGAAATTCTGGAGTTCAGCTTCTTGGGTTCTTTGTATGTATTGGATATTAGTCCCCTATCATATTTAGGATGGGTAAAAATTCTTTCCCAATCTGTTGGGTGCCTTTTTGTCTTACTAACAGTATCTATTCCCTTAGAGAAGCTTTGCAATTTTATGAGGTCCCATTTGTCAATTCTTGATCTTACAGCACAGGTCATTGCTGTTCTGTTAAGGCATTTTTTCCCCTGTGCTCATTACTTGAAGGCTTTTCCCTACATTCACTTCTATATATTTCAGTATTTCTGTTTTTTTTTTTTTTTTGCTTTATTTATATTTCAAATGCTATCCTGAAAGTTCACCATACCCTCCCCCTGCCCCTGCTCCCCTACCTATCCACTCCCACTTCTTGACACTGGCCTTCCCCTGTGCTGGGTCATCTAAACTTTGCAAGACCAAGGGGCCTCTCTTCCCAATGATGGCTGATTAGGCCATCTTCTGCTACATATGCAGCTAGAGACACAAGCTCTGAGGATACTGGTTATTTCATATTGTTGTTCCCCTGTAGGGTTGCAGACCCCTTCAGCTCCTTGGGTACTTTCTCTAGCTGCTCCATTGGGGGCCCTGTGTTCCATCCAATAGCTGACTGTGAGCATCCACTTCTGTGTTTGCCA
>NW_018392867.1:0-6757 GCF_900095145.1 Mus pahari | reverse complement strand
GGCAGGATAGCCATTTTTAACTATATTAATCCTGCCAATCCATGAGCATGGGAGTTCTTTCCATCTTTTGAGATCTTCTTCAATTTCTTTCTTCAGAGACTTGAAGTTTTTGTCATACACATCTTTCACTTCCTTGGTTAGAGTCACACCAAGTTATTTTATATTTTTTGTGACTATTGTGAAGAGTGTTGTTTCACTAATTTCTTTCTCATCCTGTTTATCCTTTTTGTAGAGAATGGCCATTGATTTGTTTGAGTTAATTTTATATCTAGCTACTGCACTGAGGCTGTTTATCAGGTTTAGGTGTTCTCTGGTGGAGTTTTTAGGGTCACTTATATATACTATCATATCATCTGCAAATAGTGATATTTTGACTTTTCCTGTCCAGTATGTATCCCCTTGATCTCCTTTTGTTGTCTAATTACTCTGGCTAGGACTTCAAGTACAATATTGAATAGGTAGAGAGAAAGTGGGCAGCTTTGTCTAGTCCCTGATTTTAGTGGGATTGCTTCCAGCTTCTCTCCATTTACTTTGATGTTAGCTACTGGTTTGCTGTAGATTGATTTTATTATGTTTAGGTATGGGCCTTGACTTCCTGATTTTTCAAGACTTTTATCATGAAGGGATGTTGGATTTTTCAAATGCTTTCTCAGCATCTAATGAGATGANCATGTGATTTTTGTCTTTGAGTTTGTTTATATAGTGGATTATGTTGATGGATTTCTGTATATTAAACCATTCCTGCAACCCTAGTATGAAGTCTACTTGGTCATTATGGATGATTGTTTTGATGTGTTCTTGGATTCTTTTGCGAGGATTTTATTGAGTATTTTTGCATCGATATTCATAAGGGAAATTTGTCTGAAGTTCTCTTTCTTTGTTGGATCTTTGTGTGATTTAGGTATCAGAGTAATTGGGGCTTCATAGAATGAATTGGGTAGAGTTCCTTCTGTTTCTATTTTGTGGAATAGTTGGAGGAGAGTTGCAATTAGGTCTTCTTTGAAAATCTGGTAGAACTCTGCACTAAACCAATCTGGTCCTGTGCTTTTTTTGGTTGGGAGACTATTAATGACTGCTTCTATTTCCTTAGGGGAAATGGGACTGTTAAGATCATTTATCTGATTCTGATTTAACTGTGGTAACTTGTAATAAGGTCATAGGCTGAACTATGTTCATAGCTGCCCTATTTATAATAGCCAGAAGCTGGAAAGAACCCAGATGACTCTCAGCAGAGGAATGGATACAGAAACTGTGGTACATTTACATTATGAAGTACTACTCAGCTATTAAAAACAATGAATTTATGAAATTCTTAGGCAAATGGATATATCTGGAGGATATCATCTTGAGTGAGGTAACCCAATCACAGAAGAATTCACTTGATATGCACTCACTGATAAGTGGATANTAGNCCAGAAACCTAGAATACCCAAGATACAATNTGCAAAACACAAGAAAATCAAGCAGAAGGAAGACCAACACATGGACACTTCATTCCCCCTGAAAATAGGGAATAAAATACCCATGGAAGAAGTTGCAAAGACAATGATTGAAGCTAAGATGGAAGAATGGACCATCCAGAGACTGATCCACCCTGGGGTCCATCCCATAACCAGCCACCAAACACAGACACTATTGCATAACCCAGCAAGATTTTGCTGAAAGTACACTGATATAGCTATCTCTTGTGAGGCTATGCCAGTGCCTGGCAAATATAGATGGATATATTGGATATATATAGTGGATATAAATATAGTGGATGCGGACAGTCATTTATAGGATAGAACACAGAGACACCAATGGAAGTGCTAGAGATAATACCCAAGGAACTGAAAGGGTCTGCAACCCTATAGGTGGAACAACAATATGAAGTAATCAGTACCCCCAGAGCTCATGTCTCTAGCTGCATGTATATAGCAGAAGATGGCCTAGTTGGCCATTAATGGGAAGAGAGGCCCCTTGGTCTTGCAAACTTTATATGCCCCATACAGGGCAATGCCAGGGCCAAGAAGTGGGAGTGAGTGGGCAGGGGAGCAGGGCAGGTGGAGGTTTTAGGGGACATTCAGGATAGCATTTGAAATGTAAATGAAGAAAATATCTTGTAATAAAAAATGAAAAAAAGAGATGAATATATATTTAAAGACAAAATGTTGTGGGACTCCTGCCATGGGTGCTGGGAATTTAGCTCAGGTCTTTTGCAAGAGAAGCATATTTTTTTTTCAGAGTTGAGCCAAGTTATTACAGAAGTCAGTAAATGCATTGCTCTAGAAATAAAGACTTAAAAATCCTTAGAGCATATTATGTCTCTCTGCAAAATTCCAATGATTTAGCATAATTGCAATGAAGTTTACTACATATAATGGTGCGGATTACATTTTTTGAATGGAATACTATTGCTTAAAACAACTGGATGGAGTAAATATTCTTGATTGGAGTTCCAGTGATAGCATCTTATGCTATTTACCAATATCTACTTCATTCTCAAGTACATTCACAGAATCTTGGTTTTACATAGAGAGAAATTAGGGAATAAAGTACTTGCTGTCTGATGTCAAAGGTGATGGAATCAATATGTAGGGCTTTTTAGTGATTAGAATATATAGAAAGATTTATCTTCAATGATGAGATTACTGCTTCTTATGAACAAGATACAGAATTTTGGTGTCCCAACTGGCCTATGAGGACTCAACAAAGAGTGTATTTACATATTTATTTGTTGCACTTTTCAAACCTTATTACTATGTTTTATGCATTTTTTCTCAATTCCACACTCACACTCATTCCATACACAAAAGGTTCCTTGTAACCTTTATAGGAAATCACACATACAAATATACATACACATTAAGTCTATTGATTCCATGTAGTATTGCTTCTATAGCAATGTATTTGATTTGGGGTATTAATTTTAAACTATGTATCACAGGTCTTGTCTGAGTAGAAGACAGAGTCCACCTTCAGTAGTGACAGGAACTATGGGACTTCTTATTTTAAAACCCATTCAGTAAAACTGTGGTTAATGATTTTACCTTCTGTGAATTTATCACCATTTTGTTTCATCATAGCATTCAAAATGTACTAAGAAAGCTGTACTCTCTGACATGATAAATGATATTATCAACACAGAATTAAATATATACAGAAATGATTTCATGATTTATTTCCCCATAAGATAATGAGAATTAAGAAATTAAATCCCTTTAATTATATCTTCAGCAACAAAATGAATATATTGCAAACAATTTCAACATAAATTCTTTAAACACATAATGGAAATTTTCTGTCCAAAAAAAGAGACTGAACCAGCACTAATGATAATTTTCCTTTCTCCATCAGATGTGGATCATTGTTTGAAATGTGAAGAGGACCAATATGCCAACACAGAGCACAACCACTGCATTCACAGAGCAGTGGTCTTTCTAAGCTATGAAGAGCCCTTAGGAATGACTCTAGCTTTAATGGCCTTGTGTTTCTCTGTATTCACAGCTGTGGCCCTAGGGATCTTTGTGAAGCACCATAACACTCCCATTGTGAAGGCCAACAATCGTAGCCTGAGCTACATCTTACTCAGCTCACTCATCTTTTCTTTCCTGTGCTCTTTTCTTTTTATTGGCCATCCAAACTCAGTCACCTGCCTCCTACAGCAAATCACATTTGGACTTGTATTTACAGTTGCTGTTTCCACAGTGTTGGCCAAAACAGTTACTGTGGTTCTGGCTTTCAATGTCATAGTCCCTGAAAGAAGGATGAGGCACTGCTTGGTGTCAGGGTTACCCAACTACATCATTCTTACATGTATTCTCATACAAATTATTCTTTGTGCAATCTGGCTGGGAATTTCTCCTCCCTTTATTGAAAGGGATGCATTCTCTGAGCATGGCAAAATAATTATTTTTTGCAACAAGGGCTCAATTATTTCATTTTACTCTGTCCTGGGATACCAAGCCTCTCTTGCCTTAGGGACCTTCATTATGGCTTATTTGGCCCGGAACCTTCCTGACACATTCAATGAAGCTAAGTTCTTGACATTTAGCATGCTGTTGTTCTGTAGTGTCTGGGTTACTTTTCTCCCTGTCTACTACAGTACCAAGGGAAAGTTCATGGTGGCTGTGGAGGTGTTTTCCATCTTGGCCTCCAGTGCAGGTCTGCTGGGATGCATCTTCATCCCCAAGTGCTACATCATTTTGTTAAGACCAGAGAGAAATTCTCTTCAAAAGTTAAGATGGAAAGGCTCATCCTAACCTTTCATTTTATAATTGTAAGTGAGAAATATTAATACAGAAGAACCTCCTAGAAGAAATGCAAGATGAATATCTTAACTAGCTACTGTCATTCCCTGTCTAATTATAATGGATAGCAGTGTCATGTATGCTAGTTTTCTGTACATTGTCTCCTCTATGCTTAATTTATTTTCTTTTTCTTTTTCCTCCTCCATTAGATATATTCATTAAAATTACACAACCAATTTACATTTAAAAATAAGAACTTGTCCTTCCATTCTGAGCCAGTGTCCTGAGAAGACCTTGGTTGCTAGCTCTGTACCCAGTCCCACAATTCGCAGAGGAAGCTCAATTTCCAAGTACTTTAACATGCCCAGGATCATAGGTGAGGAGGTCAAAACATCTGCCCTCACACAGGGGCCAACAGGATAAAGGGACACAGGACTGCTCCTCCACCACTTGCCAGTGGCACCAGTTACTTCTAAGCCAGTGGCCTGAGAAGACATTGGGCAATAGCTTCCCACCCAGTCCCACAACACCCAGAAGAAGCATGACTCTCAGGTGCTCTAACATACCCAGGATCATAGGCTCTCAGGAGCTTGATCATACCAGAATTTCAGGTTCCTAAAGGCCGCTTGATTCTCAGGAACTCTGACACACCCAAGATCTCAGGATCACAGGATACCAGAATCACAGTATCACAGAAACATCTGGATTCTGAGAAGTTCTGATACAACCAGGATAACAGGAGGGATAGGATCCAGTTAGAGATAGTGGGGACAGATAGCACTAGAGATAATCAGATGGCAGGAGGCAAGCATAAGAACATAAGCAATAGAAACCAAGGTTACTGGACATCATCAGAACCCAATTCTCATACCATAGCAAGTCCTGGGTACAATATCACATGTGAAAAGCAAGACTTGGATCTAAAATCACTTCTCATGATGACAATATAGGACTTTAAGAAGGACATAAATGACACCCTTAAAGGAGTACAGAACACAGGTGAACAGGTAGAAGCCTTTAAAGAGGAAACAAAACCGTCCCTTAAAGAATTATAGGAATACTGCCGTTGGGGGGGGGGGAGAGGGCAGATTGGAGAGGCATCACAGCTTCTGGGAAGGATCCTGTTTCTGGTTCCAGTCATCCCGGGCCTATCCTGCCTGAGGAGGGGTGTCTGCCCAGAAGCAGTCTCCTGGCCTGAACCTACACCCAGCGCCTATGCCGCCTGAGGAGGGGTGTCTGCCCTGGAGCAGTCTCCTGGCCTGAACCATCACCCGGCACCTTTCCTGCCCAAGGAGGGGTATCTGCCCAGGAGCAGTCTCAAGGCCTGAGCTAGAAGGTAAGCCATCTTTGCTCCGGTGCACTGCTGGGGAAAGGGTGGATTGGAGAGGCATCACAGCTTCTGGGAAGGATCCCATTTCTGGTTCCAGCCATCCGGCACCTATCCTACCCAAGGCGGGGTGTCTGCCCAGGAGCAGTCTCAAGGCCTGAGCCGGAAGGTGAGCCGTCTTGCTCCAGTCCACTGCCTGTTAGAGGGTAGCCTGGAGAAGTAACGCAGGTTCTGGGCTCGAGTCTGCGCTGGCAAGAGTGTAGACCACAGAAGCTACACAGCTTCAGGACAGACAGAAGCAACCTAACTTCTGGGACAGACTCTATTTTGGGTTCCAGAAATTTGGGCACCTATCTCTCCAGAGGAAAGGTGGCCACCTGTGAGGGTTCTGTCTGCCAGAGCAGGTGAGAGAGTCATATTATGTCCAGGGTCCCTCAGTGGCTACACTGTGCAGGTAAGTGAATAATCTGCAGNGGCAACACATCTTCTGGCACAAGACCTGTTTTGGGCCTACTTCTTCAGCAAGGAGGCATATCTGAACCACAGCCCTCTGTGAATATTCCCTGCTAGAAGAGAGCTTCCCTGCAGAGAGTAATCTGACCACTGAGAATCAGGAGAGAGCTGGAATCCCAGGACAGCTGACAGAGGCTAACAGAATCACAGGAGGAACAAACTCCAACCAGAGACAACTACAACAACTAACTCCAGAGATCACCAGATGGCAAAAGGCAAACTTAGTAATTTTACTAACAGAAACCAAGACGACTCACCATCATAGGAACCTAGCACTCCCACCTCAGTCAGACCTGAATACCCCAACACATCCGAAAAGCAAGAACTGGATTTAAAAGCATGCCTCACGATGCAGTTAGAGGATTTTAAGAAGGGATTATTAAAGAAATGCAGGAAAACACTGCTAAAGAGACACAAGTCCTCACAGAAAAACAAGAGAATACTTCTAAAGAGGTAGAANTCCTTAAAGAGAGAGAAGAGAACAAAAACAAACAGGTGATGGAAACGAGCAAAACCATCCAAGACCTAAAAAGGGAAATAGAAGCAGTAAAGAAAACCCAAAATGTGATAACTCTGGAGATAAAAACACTAGGAAAGAAATCAGGAACCATAGATGTGAGCTTCAGCAATAGAATACAGGAGATAGAAGAGAGAATCTCAGCTGCAGAAGATTCCATAGAGAACATGG
>NW_018392866.1:0-5315 GCF_900095145.1 Mus pahari | reverse complement strand
CCCACCCACCCACTCCCACCTTACTGCTCTGGCATTCCCCTACACTGGGGAATCAAGGCTTCACAGGACCAAGAGCCTATCCTCCCAGTAATGCGCTACAAGGCCATCCTCTGGATCCATATGTGGCTGGAGCCATGGGTCCCTCCATGTGTACTCTGGTTGGTGGTTTAGTCCCTGGTAGATCTGGGGGTTTGGTTGGTTGAAGTTGTTCTTCCTATGAGGCTGCAAACCCCTTCAGCTCCTTCAGACCTTTCTCTAACTCCTCCACTGGAGGACCCCATGCTTAGTCCAATAGTTGGCTGCGAGCATCCACCTCTGTACTTGTCAGGCTCTGGCATAGCCTCTCATGAGACAGCTATATCAGGCTCCTGTCATCAAGCACTGGTTGGCATCCAAAATGGTGTCTGTGTTTGGTGACTGTGTATGGGATGGATCCCCAGTAATTCCTAAACCCTTTCATACATTTGTTTGCTTTTCATTCTCTGCCCTCTGTGTTCTCCCTGGACTTGTATTCAGGGCACATAAGGGTCAAAGACGTGAATTTGTGAGTTTTGTGACTTGCAATATTTGTAGTCTTCCATAAAGTTTATTTTGCTTCTTTCCTTTTCATGATAAAAGCAATGAGAATGTAAAATATGCTATATGTTCTTGTAGCTTCCATTTATATACTTGGTGTCATAGTTGGCTAAACAATGTGAAGCTCATAAGAGATTTGTTTGAGAGTTACATCAACAAGACCAGTAAGTGGATTAAAATTGTGATCTATTGAAGTTTTAAAATCTTTAGAAGTTCATAGTAGATTTCTTTTTGTTTCCCCTCTTTAGAGATGGATTTAGGACACAAGCAAGGACTGGGAGCCCCCTGTCTCAAATGCAAAGAAAAATGTGCAGGGTTTGAACTACACTTTTGGAGGAAAATATGTCTTAACTGCAAATGTGGGCCAGAAGAGCATGACATACTCCTAAGCAATGACGAGGACCAGAAAGTGGGGAGACTCTTTGAAGACACCAAGCTGAAGTCAGATGAAATTCCCAAGTACAAACACAATGCCATGGAAAGGTCCAATCCACTTGCTGCCATGAAGAAAGTTACTTTCAATACTGTTGGCAATGAGTGGGCTCCTCCTGACCAGAATCAGGCACTGGCCAGGCAGTACATGCAGATGCTACCTAAGGAGAAGCAGCCAGTGTCAGGTTTAGAGGGGGCACAGTACCAGAAGAAGCAGCTGATGAAGCAGCTCCTTGAACATGACCAGGACCCTTCTAAGTGCCATGAGTTGTCTCCTAAAGAGGTAAAGGAGATGGAGCAGTTTGTGAAGCAATATAAGTGTGAGGCTCTGGGAGTGGGTGATGTGAAGCCTTTCTCTGAGAGGAAGGCTCAAGGTGACAAGGTGCACAACCCTGATGGAGACAGAAACACCAAAGCTGTAGTTATTTCGAAGGACAAGTCTACAGAGTCTAAGAAGACCCAATATTTCTGTTACTGCTGCAAATACCCCATGGAAGAAGGAGAGCCAGCCATCTATGCTGAAAGGGCTGGCTACAGTAAATTCTGGCACCCAGCTTGTTTTATCTGCAGCACCTGTGGGCAACTCCTAGTCCACATGATTTACTTCTGGGAGAATGGGAAGTTATACTGTGGCAAACATTACTTTGACAGGGAGAAGCCCTGCTGTGCTGGTTGTGATAAAATGATATTTAGCAAGCAATACACTCAGGCAGAAAACAAGAATTGGCATCTGAAACACTTCTCATGCTTTGATTGTGACAAAATCCTGGCAGGAAACATATATGTTATGGTCAGTGAGAAGCCTGTGTGCAAGCCCTGCTACATGAAGAACCATGCTGTGGTGTGTCAAGGATGCCACAGTGTCATTGACCCAGAAGAGCAGAGAGTGATATACAATAACTTCAGCTGGCATGTGTCCACCGCGTGCTTCCTGTGCTCATGCTGCAGGAAGTGTCTTTTTGGGCAGAAGTTTATACCTGTAAAGGAGATGGTTTTCTGTTCCATGAAATGTAAGAATGTAATGTCCTAAGAGGAGAATAAGAGCACCAAGCAGTATTGAGCTAGCACTGTCTACACTGGCCTACATTTCATCAAAAACTGCAATTTGAATAACAAATAAAAGAAAAAAATTACATAGCAAACCGGAAGACTTTGTCAAACATTTTTCTTTTTGAACCTTAAGAATTTTGTCTGTCTCAATTTTAAACGACTGATTTAAGCACATGATGTTAAAAATAACCATAAAATATTGTAGCTATTATTTCCACACATTAAATCTTTGAGATGGAAGTTTAAATTTAATCAGTTGTTATAACTGAATACCTCTAGTGTCAAATATCCAGTGTCATATCCATCTGTGGCGCTGGATATTTTATACCTATATGGTTGGAACAATATGTGCACTTTGCTCTTAGAGATTTTTTCTTTTGTCTAAAACATAAAAGTAGGCCATTCACTAAGGTTTTTTCTTTTGAACCCCAAATAATATGTATATAGGTTTCATACCAGGGAATTATTACTTGTGCTGATGTCAGCTGTCTGCCAGGCCTTTTTTTTTCTTTTTGCATGATTTAGTGTTACTTTAAGGATACACTCTCATGCTATTTCTGAGCTTGTTGTAGAAACCAAGGGTGTCTTCTTTGCTTGTGTACTCCCAACATGGGATGTTTTTAACATTTTCCCCTTGTATACTTTCATGCATAACTATGCACTAAAAATATTAAAATAAGTGACTTATATTTCATTAAAACATATTCACTTTCACTTTAAAACAAAAAGACATCAGGCAAATATAGATTTTTTTTATATGACCTGCAGGCCATTAATACAGTACAGCCTAGTCTCTCAGTAGTGTTGGCCCTTCCAAAACAACTGTATGTGATGACCATTGACGTTAAAGTTTGTTTTTTATCCACCCCTCTTCGTCAGTACCAGCAGTCAATAATAATGTGCCTGACCAGTGCATCCAATGGAAAAAGCTGCTGCAAGGCATGACAAATTTGCCAGATGTTCATTTGGAACACCATCAAACACCTCAACCCCAAGTGCTCTGTTGTGCATTATATAGATAGCATACTAATTGGCCATTCTAACTCTAGTTGCTTAAAAACCTTAATGCCAGAACTGACCCAGGCCCTTTGCCTCAGGGCTAATTGCCACAGCTGATAATATCTACAACAAGCAAGCTTTCCTTTTTCTTGGTCACTCAACACTATATTAAACCTCAAAGGCTACAATTTGAGTTTGTTGGAGTCCCCCAACAGACCCTCACTCACAAAGACCTCAGAGCCCAAGATCACTGCAAACTGCAAGAGGTTTTTATTATTATTATTATTATTATTATTATTATTATTATTATTTTATTGATCCAATGCGTTGCGTTTTATACCTTGTAAGGGGCAGATTTAGGCAACAGGTCTAGCTGGCTTATTCTAATTGGTGTAGCAAGTGACCTTCTCAGGCATTAGTTGGTTTGCATAGTGTGACTGACTATCTTTGGCCTAGTCCCTCACTCTGCCTGTCCTTATGTTTTTTTTTTTTTCAGCATTGTTTACTCAGCCAGCTTTTTTATCTGGCACTGTACTTGGCCTGCTAGTATAGTTTGGAAAGTCTCTTCAGTAGGGAAAGGGGCTGGGTGGTCTTGAATTTATTTTGGATTCTACAAGTTCCCTCTGACAGATACACTAGCCTCCATTCAGACATTCCTGGGTAACATCATCAGGGGATTTCCAAAACTTGGTGTTACATGGGAGGGTAAAGGAATGTTGAACTTTAAGCTAATTGGTTTTTAGCACATGGTTGAACCACAAGGAGGGAGCATACATCAAAAATGAGCATCTTTTTTAAACATTATATTAGATATTTTCTTTATTTACAGTTCAAATGTTATGCCCTTTCCTGGTCTCCCTCCAAAAAACCCATCCCCTTATCCCTTCCACCACCCCCTGCTCACCAACCCACATACTCTTGCTTCTGCTCTAGCAGTTTCCTACACTGGGGAATAGACCCTTCACAGGACCAAGGGCCTCTTCTCCCACTGATGACCAACTAGGCCATCCTCTGCTGCATATGTAGCTGGAGACATGAGTCCCACCATGTGCACTCTTTGGTTGGTGATTTAGTCCCTGGTAGCTCTGAGGGTAGTGGTTAGTTCATATTGTTGTTCCTTCTATGGAGCTGTAAACCCCTTTCAACACCTTGGCTCCTTTTTCTAGCTTCTTCTTTGGGGACCCTGTGCTCAGTCCAATGGATGGCTGTGAGCATCTCCTTCTGTATTTGTCAGGAACTGGCAGAGCCTCTCTAGGGGGACAGCTATCTCAGGCTCCTGCCAGCAAGCACTTGTTAGCATCCAAAATAGTGCCTGGGTTGGTGATTGTGTATGGGACGGATCCCCAAATGGGACAGTCTCTGGATGGTCATTTATTCAGACCCTGATCCATACTTTGTCTCTATAACTCCTTCCATGGGTAATTTGTCCCCACTTCTAGGAAGGACAGAAGTATCCACACTTTGGTCTTCCTTCTTCTTGAGTTTCATTTGTTTCGTGAATTGTATCTTGGGTATTCTTAGCTTCTGGGTTAATATCCACTTATCAGTGAGTGCACATCATGTGTGATTTTTTTTTTTTGTGATTGGGTTACCTCACTCAGGATGATATCCTCCAGATCCATCCATTTGCCTAAGAATTTCATTGATTCATTGTTTTTTATAGCTGAGTAGTACTCCATCGTATAAATATACCACATTTACTGTATCCATTCCTCTGTTGAGGGACATCTGGTTTCTTTCCAAATTCTGGCTAGTATAAATAAATAAGGCTGTTATGAACATAGTGGAGCATGTGTCCTTATTACCTGTTGGAGCATCTTCTGGGTATATGCCCAGGAGTGGTATAGCTGGGTCCTTGGCTAGGACTATGTCCAGTCTTCTGAGGAACCACCAAACTGATTTCCAGAGTGGTTGTAATCCCAGCATGCAATCCCACCAACATGGAGGAGTGTTCCTCTTTCTCCACATCCTCACCAGAATCTGCTGTCACCTGAGGTTTTGATCTTAGCCATTCTGACTGGTGTGAGGTGTAATCTTAGAGTTGTTTTGATTTGCATTTCCATGATAATTAATGATGTTGGACATTTTTAGGTGCATCTCAGCCATTTGGTATTTCTCAGTTGAGAGTTCTTTGTTTAGCTCTGTACCACGTTTTTTAATAGGATTATTTGGTTTTCTGGAGTCCAACATCTTGAGTTCTTTGTACATATTAGATATTAGTCCCCTATCGGGTTTAGGATTGGTAAAGATCTTTTCCC
>NW_018392865.1:0-8674 GCF_900095145.1 Mus pahari | reverse complement strand
GAGGTATTTCATGTAAGGGTGTTGGAAGAAGCCTTTCAATGTTGCCTTTGAAGCTAAGAATGTAATTTAATGGACATTGCTGGACAGCATTTCTTTCAATTTGTTATGATCAAAAACATTTGAGGCAAAATAAAAAAAATGCAATTATTTCTTTGTCTATGTACCTTTGTTGACTCTATCATTTATAATGGTATCAGAATGCAAAGGTTTCCTAAACCATTTTGTGGTTCTATGATATCAAGCAGATTATTGGATTCACAGTAGATATATTCATAAACCACAGTGTGGTTGGTTATGGTTTACAAATACAAAACTTGACACTCAATCTTTCCTGAGAGCATGATTGTTTATTGAGTTAATTCTCTATGACACACTGAGACTTTGATGTGTACTGGGAGAATACCTAATAATAAGAACTCGAGTACTCAGTAGCTCAAACTCATTGATTTAAAAACAGCACTATTTTGAATAGTGTTGGCAAGGTTTATAAATATACATATGCATATATACAAACGTATATGTGTTTTTGTGTGATCATATAAATGTAACAATTGTATTAGTGAATTTAAGTGATCCCTGCATTAAGTCATAAGAAGTTAGGGAATGAGAGGTAATAAACTATTAACATTTGAAAAGCAGAAAGCATTAATGCAATTAACCCTCAGACTTATCCTCATTTGGCAATAAGTAACCAAAAAGTCTGGTAATAGTTCATGAGCTTCACTAATAATAGCCTTGAAGGAAAAAAGAATAACTTCTCTAGAAAACTTTCTACTAAGAAGTACTTCACCTTGATTCCTTCTTCAGTTGAAATACTAAGTACTTTCCTCCTTGTCTCATCTCCATTCCAATGGGACACAGTGTCTGTGAATGTACTCAAGGATGAAATCATAATTGGGAAACTTAGTGAGCAATATAACAGAGGAATCTTCGGGCAAGTGTAGTAAACCAGGTGGTTTGTCTTAAGCAGTAGTTTCCCATTCCTAAGTGGTAATAACAACCATGGCAACCGTATGAACTGGGATTATAATTGCACTTAATTTTCATGTCCTTTCAGAGAATGTCAATGTGCTTCCTTGGTTTTCAGAATTCGTATGTAGAACAATGCATTTGTGGTGAGCTATTATTTGATAAATTGCCCCAAAGCCTAAGAAGTTAGATGAGCTCTAAATAGAATATTGGTTCATGTTCAGAACCCATGTCAGGGCCCTCACTAATGCATATAAGTGTAATGACAGAGATATTTTTTGCTCATATGTTTAACTGTACATGTGTTACCCATTCCACACACATAAGCAATTAATATTTTATGGAATTTTTGTTGATGTAGTATTTGATATTAAGTATCAATTTTTTGCTTTTTCCATCTAAAAATTTTAGTGTATTCTATATTTTTAATCATAATGTATGTTGAAATGAATGTCTTCATAACATATCTTCTTAGTTAGCTTCTTGGTTTTACTACATGCATCTTGAGAATAAGCCCATATAATAATCTTTCACAAAAAATGATTTAACAGTTGATCCATCTTACAGGCATGATATGTCTTTTAATAATTTTACTAATTTTAATTCACTGCATAGAATGAAAAGCTAACCATAATAATTTTGCATTTTGCCCACCCTAATTAANTATTTTAATAATGGGTGTCATATGTAATCGAATCAGTATCAGTTTGAGTGTATATTCTACATTTTGGTTCAACTCTTATCTCCCATTTCCTAGATTCATATCATATCTGGTTTGAATATGACCTTCTGAAAATTACATNATTANCAGTTTCTAATGCATTTGNAATTNCTTTAGTCTTCTACATTAATCTAACAGATTAATANGGATTTTGTACCTAGTATTCTCATGACTTAATCCAATAGATTTAATACTATATTCATTTCTTAAAGGGCTTTTATAGGTACATGGTATAGATGATTATATGTTGGACAAGTACATTCATAAAATAAAACTAAATTAATTCTTTTTTTAAAAATGTAATAAAAATCTAATTTACATGTAGTTTTACAATAGAGTAATTATTGGGAAAATCTTGTGAAGAATTCCCTCACATTGAAGTTTTATTTTCTAAAGTATTTTTTGTGAAAAATAATCTGCCATGAATTTGCAATGAGTCAAGGTCCAAGTTATAATTGTTTGTTTGCTTGCTTGTTTATTTTTGGCAGGATTTTTAAAATTATTTTTATATCTACTCATAGTTAATTAGAAAAGTGATATTTTCATATTTCCAGTTGTCTTCTTGTTAACTTCATTATCCCAGTGTTGTACAAGAGGAATATATATATTTGGAGGATTTATCAGAGCAGCAAACACTCACTTGTCTCATTAGAAATTTCATTTTCCGGGCAGGGACTACAACAAACCAGCAGGCTGCCATTCCCTCCTTGGACAATCTTATGAATCCAGGACCACAATCTGCACTACACACAGAGGATATCATCTGAGAAAAAGTTAGACACATACTGATAATGTGTTTTAGCTATTTCTTTTATGTTTTATATTAGCAGATTAAGTTTTCAATAGCTTATTTTATGTACACTAACTGATTGACAGTTCAGTCTGTCCATTGTTCATTGACCAGCCACAAATATTGGAAATATATTGAGGAGCTGTTGGATAGTTTCTGAATGTCTAATAACTCAGGGAAATGTGATGATAGTAATCTGTGTGCAAAAAGAANAGAGAATGAAATCTGATGCCTTTCAGATGATTATTTTAAATTTGGNACTAGGTACTGTGAAGAGACAGAGGGAATTTTAATTGAGATATTTTCTCAGCCAACACTAGCCTGTCCTCTCTTTGAAGCATTTTCTTATTTGGTAATTGATATAGGAGTGCTCATCTTGTTGTTGGCAGTTGACTATTAAGTAACGTTCTTTCAAGATATATGCTTTAGTTCGTTTCCAGATATCCACACTTGTCTTTCTATGACTATAACCTATATATCAAATAATCACNTCCTCCTCACTTCTCTTGTGATCAAAGTTTAAATAAAACAACGGAGAAACAACTCAGTCAGTATTTGAAGAAATTTGAAACAGGAAATATATGTCCATAATCACAGATTACAAATGCGACCTTGAATAACTTAGAATTGCAAAGTATGACAAACTGTATATAAAAACAGCAGAATATGCAGACACTGGTTTAATATGGTTGTAAATGGTAAACTGATGTCTAGTGACTTTTATTATGGAGTGTTTTATTAGGTCAAAATGCTCTATAGTGACTGCAAATAATGTAAATAGAAAATATTTAGATGGTTTTCAGTTAATTGAAGATTTAACAAATTCTTCCCAGGTTTTTAACAGATGTTGAAACAGGGTCTCTTCATGAAATATTCATAGATTAATACTCCCAATGAAGATCAGGGTACATATTCTCCCTTTTTCCCTATAATTTTCTTTAAATTTATTTTAACACTTTGCTATATTCTAAAGACTATTTTGAGTTAGGGTAAGAAAAATGGATACACAAAAATGTATTTAAGGTTAATTTATTTTACAGTACTACTATCAATTTTGTTCCTTCTGATCTGTCAGCTTTTTTGTTTCTTCAACTCTGAATGAATGTTGGGCTTGGTTAAGACCCATTTCTAAGCATTTTTTTCTTTTGGAAAATAATGTACTTCTATGTTTTATGGTATATTACGCATAATGGATCTGTATATTTTGAACCATGATTACATCCCTAGATTACATTCTTCCTGGGTGGAAAAGAAGAGGGATGGTAAAAAAGAATGGAAGAATCAGAGGTTGGAGGTGTTGTAGGAAAAGTACAGAGCATCAGGAAATTGAAGTGTGTAGAGATAGGCAATGGGGAACTGGGGTAGCATTCAGAAAGTCCCAGATGGGAGGAAAGCAAGAGACTCCAAGAACTCCATGGGGATGACATTAGCTGAAATATCCAACAAAGCAGAGGGAGAACCTGTAGAGGCCATATCCAGAGATTAGGCATACCTCCTGGTTGAGGGATGAGGCCACCCAAACATCTACAAAAATGTAACTCAGAATTGTTATTGTCTAAAGGAAATACAGGGCCAAAGAGTGGAACAGAGTCTGAAGGAAAGGCCATAGAAATACAGGGCTAAAGAGTGGAACAGAGTCTGAAGGAAAGGCCATAGAGACTTCCCCACCTGGTGATCCATCCCACATGCAGCCACCTAACTCAGGCACTATTGCAGATGCCAAGAAGTGCTTGATGACAGAAGTCTGAAATAGCTGTTTCCTGAGATGCTCTGCCAGATCCTGACAAATACAGATATGCATGCTCACAGCCAACCATCAGACTGAGCACAGAGTCCCTGATAGAGGAGTTAGGGGAAGGATTGAAGTAGCTGAAGGGACTTTCGTGATATCAACAGGAAAGGAAGCCCTTGCTCATGCGAAGGCCTGAAGCTGCAGTGTAGGGGAATGCTAGAGTGGCGAGGTGAGAGTGGGTAAGTGGTTTGGGGAGCAACCTCATAGAAGCAGAGTAAGGGTGGGAAGGGTTAGAGTGTTTACAGTCGGGAAACTGGGGATGGGGATAATATTTGAAATGTAAATCAATAAAATATCCAGTAAAAAAAATTGAAAAAAAAAAAAAACCAGATAGTGTAGCTCATTGGTATCTGCTATTCTCACATGAAGTAGGTTCAATCTTCAATCCTTCAAAAGTAATCACAGTAATATTAGGGCAGGTATAGGAAAAAGACTGTGTAGTTCTTACTTGCATTAAACTAAAGGCACTAAGTTGTTTTAAGAGCCAAATGATAATCGGTTTATACTTCTTATGTTACCTTATAGGATTATATTCAGACAACTATCATGATTATTCAATATTGTTTTCCTAATTTTGCATCAAGAATACAGGTATAAAATATTATTTTTTTTAGAACTATCTTATTTACACATTAATTATAGTGTGTTAATTTGCTCACAGATAAGATAGAGGTTTGTAACAAAACTAAACATCACCTCTTCGTAGAGCACAACTCTAGTAAAATATCACCTAGAAGAGGAAAAGTTTCAAAGGGAAGAAAAATCTAACATAGAGCACTGATTAAGATGGCCTGAAAAAGACTGTGGGATGCTCCAGCCAGTGAAATCTCAGAACAAGAGTTCTGAATGTGTGGATAAAGAGTGTGTATTAACAGAAAATTCCCCATTACTACTTTGCCTGGAAGTTAGGTCTGATGATTTAAATGTGAGAAATAAGGAAAAAGTTATGATATACCTTTTGAAAATGTACACTGATAATAAATACTAGTTTTGTTTTTGTTTTTGTTTGTCTCAAGCTTCTTAAAAGAAGTATATCAGTTGAATNTTATGANCATGATTGCAATTTTTTTCTATAAAACTTCAAGTACCTATCTGGCCTGATTCAAGGCACAAAGGTAAAAAAATCAATTTCTGTATTTATAGTCTTGCTAATTACTTACTGTTTCTTTACATAAAATTTTAAAGTAAATTGAAGTGATAAATGATTCTTTATATGTCCATGCAATGTGCAACATGGGAGCATATGAGGGGTATCTAACTCACAGTTATGGTCCAGTAGTGCTTCCTTAAATATGTTAAAGAAGCACAACTCCAAAAATTAATAATTTTCTGACTGAATGAATAGAGAATTGACAAAAATCCAAAGTAGGAAAAAGAATGAGCAATCCAGGGGTATTATCAGTTGTGGANGAATATTAACTCTGATGTGTTTGCAGGCAAAACACATCCCNNAAACCTCTAGAAATCCTGTCTANANTAGATGGAATAGACAAGTGGGAGCAGTGAGTTACTGTAATTTGGACAGAAATATCAATGTAATTTTATTTTCACCCTTATGCTCTCAAGGCCAGAGGATATTCAGTTTACATGTGATTAATTTCCAGGTAGGAAAACAGGGCATTTGGGAAGTCATAAAAACTTGCCCACTTTCCTTTGCATTTGGGAATTATGTTATTGTTAATCAGTGATAAAAGAAGCTACCAATAGTATTTAACTACGGATTATGTGTTTTGGCTGGCATTGATAAGGGCAATCTATTACTGCGATTTCATGTAGAATTCCCATTGACAAATAATATCATTTTATCCAATGAATTCCTTTTGTGGTTCAACATTAATTGGTTCTATGAGCTCCATATTATACACACACACACACACACACACACACACACACACACACATACATATTCACATGCACATGTGGAATAAGAAGTTGGCATCAATAATTCCAGGTATTCTGATTATAGAATTTACAGTTTGAATATATTTTCAAAAATAAAATATTCTTATTAATATAATGGGAATAACTATCACTCAATTGTCTATCAGCAGCTTATGTTTCTAACACTAATATTCATATAAGATATGAAGTAGGATTTCCTGGACCTTTCTCCTAGTTCCACTTCATAAATCTAATTACAATAATGTGTTATGAAAATTTTGTCCTATTATGATGTCTTAGTTTTTGTTTAATCTTGTTTTATTTTATTATTCTCTCATAGGCGCCTGTTATTTTCTAATGTACATCAGAGAGTAGATCTGCTGGAAGAGGAAGATGGAAGGGAACTAATATTAATTCTGATATATTTACAAGCAAAACTGAGGATGATCACATCCCAATAGAAGGTGAGAAACTGTACTTAGGATATATTATGTGAGAATACCAACCTATATTCAATAAAAAATTGACAATTTCAAAAGAAATTTCTCAGAGAATGATCTTTCTCTCATGTGTTGTGTCCCTTTGGAAAAGGCTTTTTTCAAAAATTATTCCATATACAGCTAATTTTCTTTTTTTCACTTTTTGAACATTATAAAGTTTTCCTCCATGTATTTTTTATAAAGAAACATTCTCCTCTTATATGTGAATGAGTCTCCCTAACTTGGAATGTCTTAAAAGTTAAACCAGTCTTGTTGTCTTTGATTTCATTTAGAATATGTTAACAAAAATATTCAGTTATAACTGGAAATTATTTTGTACTTTTGTATTGTTGCTATATTGCTGGATTTGATATATTTTAATATTAATTTATTTGTCTTTTATTCTACTGCTACTAATATGTTCCTTTTATATTTTGTTCATTTTCCTCCAAAGTGTGAAGTGGTTCTTGAAATTTATTAAAAGTTATTTTTCTGTGAATATGAATTTCTATAATTGTGTCAATTAGTAACCTTGGTAAGTGTCCTTTTATTACACTGTAAAAATTTTTTGGGTTTAATGACAAGGATTACCAATTATGATACCAATTATGATTCTAAGTCTTTCATCACTGTAATATTAGTCTCACTCTTATCAACATCTGCTCCAGAGGTTTAAGGTAAGGGAAGAGATTACTGTGTAATAACAACAATGATACTGCTTGTGGACGTTGTACATCGTGGTGCGCACTAGGCTCCGCACCACGATGTACAACGTCCACAAGCAGTGGAATAGACAAGTGGGAGCAGTGAGTTACTGTAATTTGGACAGAAATATCAATGTAATTTTATTTTCACCCTTACGCTCTCTGCTTGTGGACGTTGTACATCGTGGTGCGGAGCCTAGTGCGCACCACGATGTACAACGTCCACAAGCAGAAAGAATTTCAGTTGTCTCAGTTAAGACTACCAAGCACAGACTGCCTCACCCTCTTCTGAGAAGACTGTGCAGCATGGAGATCAAAGAGCTTGAATGGCTGTTGTTCCTGGGGGTTCTTGCCACAAGTGGCTTTGTCTCCCTGAATGTCAATGGCTGCGACCTCCTAGAGAGTCATGGAGTGCTTTCCTCCTGGGATAATGCTGGGGGATTAGCCTTTGATCTACAGCTCATGTGCAGCAACCATCTCACCTTCAGGTGAGAGGTGGATTTTAGATACAGCATAAGATATTCCTTGGAATCAGGAAGTAACTACTGAACCTTTGCAGAACAAGAATGGTTCGAATTAGCCTGAACAGACTTGGTTACCCACGGTGGAATCAAAAAATAGGACAAGATCGGGAAGTGGAAAATGAACTACATGACCTAGCATTAAATAAGACTGTTACTAAAGATGATTCTCCAGCTGCCCACTTGCTAGTAATTCTGTTAAGAAATTTCTCTTCAGGTTAAGGAAAAAGCATGGATGCAATGCAAAGGTTTGAATCAGGGTTAGAAGGAATCCTAAAGTTAGGATGGAAAGTGAAATAAAATATTATGAAAGAATCCCCATCTGCATTGGTCAGTTGTTGGCAGACCCTCCCAAGGACTAGCCACACTCTAGGTTCCTCTCAGCAAGGGACTCTTGGAAACATTAACACTGCCATGTTTGGTGTCTACAAGGAAGTCCCTGGATGCATGATCCTTCCTGCACACTCTGCTCTATTTTGTCTCTGTTCTTCCTTTAGACAGGAACATTTCTGGGATAAAAACCTTAAGATGGGTGGGTGATCTAAATCCTCAACTAGGGGTTATAGAGAAGTGGTGATGGAGTATGTCAGTTTTACTGGGGTAGTTTTACAGACAGGTTGCAGGTGAAGACAAAACAAGCCAAATAATGAGGAAGACCCACATTAGAATAAACTGTCAGTTCCATTTGACCAAGGAGAAAAGTTCAGTGAGAAGCTGAGACAAGTCAGTTTGGTTCAACTTGTAGACAAGTTTGAGCCAGAATATTTGAATTGAACCAAGCAGTCAGAGTTCAGAAAGAGCTAGAAAGAGTGACCTT
>NW_018392864.1:0-13189 GCF_900095145.1 Mus pahari | reverse complement strand
ATAGGATTCTATCACTGAAATAGTTCAGCATGTGAGGCATGGCAAAAGACTGACCCCCAGAATAGTGATTTGTTTCCCCCAGGATGCAGAGGTAAGGATAGTATCCAGGGGAGGATTGCCAGATTTCACTCACTTTCCTGAGAGTCAAAGATCTGTATGTTATTTTCATAGATAGACACTTCCATTGGCTAGGTTGAAACCATTCCTTGTCAAATGGGGAAAAGCAAACTAGGTAATAAAAACTCCTCTAAATAAAATAATTCCTAGGTTTGGAGTCCCTAAGCACATACGAAGTGGCAGTGGGCCAGCCTTCAAGGCAGATGTTACCTCAGAAGTCTCCTTCCTAGGCCTTGGGGATACAATTTTATCTCTACTGTGCCTGGCATCTCTAGTCTTTTAGAAAGGTAGAGAGAGTATACGTGATAATAAAAAGACACCCCACTAAACTAATTCCAGGAACCCAAACTTTCTGAGCAAAATTGCTACCTCTAGCCCTGGTACACTGAAGGAGTACTCCAGGACAATTGGGAATTGCTCCCTTCAAAGCCTTGTGCAGCAGACTTTTCCTTTCATGGGATTCATTGAATTTAATCCTGAAACTAATCATTTGATGACATATATCTATCCCCTAACTTGGCTGGCCAAGTTCCAAGTTCTTTTGGAACCTAAAAAAGGTGACTAGCAACAAGAAACATTGAGGCTATCACATTATGTCCTGGGGCCCTAATTCTCAATATAATCAGAGATGCTCTTTCTAAGTCACAGTTGGGAGTGTCTGTATCCTTTCATTTATCCATGCCTATGGAGTTAAGGTGATTGGCCTGGATTCCTGGATCCATCACACTAAGGTCAGAAAGTGACACTTTATACACTCTCTATCTGAAGAGAATCCACCAGGGGCCTCTCCAAAAGAAGATTCATAGTCTTTTGGGAAATTGTAGATCCTCAGACCTTGCTTTAAGAAAGAGCCATCTAAGTTTTAGATGAATTGCATTCTTTTGCTACGATAGTTACTATATGAGGATTATAAATCTACACAGAACTTTTAACATTTCTTCCTTCCCTTCTCTAGTTTTCATGCACTTATAGATTCTGCAGAATTATCATTTAATGAACATTTTGTGTTGTGATTTGAGTGAAACCTTCAATGCAGCAGAAATATTAAACCTAAATATGGAAATTAATTCTGATAATTTCATTCTGAGTTAACTTGTTTGATATATGCATATATTTTCAATTAAATTTGTGCTAAATATAGTAACAATTCTAAATGACAACATGTGAGCACTGTAAGATAATTTTAGAATGCAAGAAAATAATGAAAACCTTGTAATAAAAGAATATGACATTTAAATAAAAATTCACAGTCCTTTGAAAAAAATCCTATACCAGCATCATGAGATAAATTTTAAATCCAAATCTTGCTTTTTCAGGTTTGTTGGCTCATCCAGGACCGGCTGAGGTGGGAGTGCTGGGTTCTGATGATGGTGCTCGATCTTGGTTTCTGTTAGTAAGATTCTTATGTTTGCCTTTCACCATCTAGTAATCTCTGGTATTAGTTGTTATAGCTGTATCCGGCTGGAGCTTGTTCCTCCTGTGATTCTTTAACTTCTGTCAGCACTCCTGGGAGTCCAACACTCTCCTGAGTCTCAGTGGTCAGAGCACTCTCTGCAGGCAAGCTCTCCGCAGGGAAGGTGCACAGAGGTCTGGCGCTCAGATATGCCTCCTGACTGAAGACTAAGGCCCAAAAAGGGGCCTGTCCCAGAAGCTATGTTGCTTCTGCAGTCTGTGTGCAGGCTGGTCTCAGATTTGAGTTTTGTACTGGAGATAAGAATGGATGGATTTTCATTCTTCTACATGCAGACCTATAGTTGAACCATCACCACTGTTTGTGAATGCTGTCTTTTTTTCCACTGCATTGTTTTAGCTCCTTTCTCAAATGATCTTTGACCATAGGTATGAGGGTTCATTTCTGGATCTTCAGTTCTAGTCCATTAATCTACATGACTGTCTCTTTATACTTTACCATACAGTTTTTTTCACAGTTGCTCTATAATACAGCTTGAGATCAGTGATGGTTGTTCCCACAGAAGTTCTTATATTACGTTTGTGTCTCTCTGGAGGGTACTTTTTCAATATGTTCCTGGTGTACTATGTCTACCATCCTTTAGCATGGGGAGACCCTGATATGATCCCACATCCTAACACTGTCAGGCAGTAGCAATTCCTACCCTTCATGATTTTAAATCTGGCTATGTGAGCATCATTGTGCAAATGACAGTATAATTCTCTGCATATAGTTTTGACTGCATGTGTGTGTTCACTAGATCATGTCATATTCAACTCTCAAATCAATGTTTCCTTACATATTTTAACAAATATAAAAACTGAGGCAACTGGATGATTGGAATGTCATAGCTATCACATAGTTAAAGTCATGGCATGTGCCAGAGAGGTGGCTCAGCATGTAAGTATGCTACTCCTTAGAAGACTCAAGATCATTTACCATCACACATACACTGGGTGGCCTACAAGTGCCTAGTGATGGAGCTTCAGACTAATACCTGTGACATCCATAAGCATGAGCACCCAATTTCTCCTCCTCCCCCTCTCTCTCTCTCTCTCTCACACACACACACACACAAAGTTAGATATTAAGAGATTAAGAGCCATCTCACAAATCTCCTTTGAAAGCACACTAGAGAGAGAAACTGCATATCTAAGACAGTATGTGGTTTAACTTTATATATGTATAATTGTTATCAATGCACAAAGTAAACAGATTTAACAGAAAAAAAGATAATTTTATTTATCAATTTAAGCCACAGAATGTTCGCACCATCTCATGATCCATAGACCTGATGACAGCATAATGGATTATATTCTGGCTCCATAACCATCAATGAACAATCAAATATTTACTATTCTGCCACACATTGACTTCAAAAAATTAGCTATATGATTTTCAGTGCAAATAAAAGGGCTGACTGTGGCATAGCTATGGGACACAATAATTTGGACACAGTAGAATATTGAGCCATCCTTGAACTTCATTCTTGAGCAAAAGATAACAGAGTCCAAAATGTAGAGAATCACAAAGAAGCTCATGAGCAGAAGGATGGTCCTGGTGGCCCTTTGCTCTGGGGATGCTTTTGAAGAAAGGCTGGTGCTGTGAAGGTGCCGGGCTTGCTTCTTGTGCCTCCATAGGAGAGCCACCATGCACCCACTGGACAGGGCCATGATACTGATAAGAAAGGCTTCCCTGATGGCCATGGGAATGGAAAACATGCTTTTTCTGGAGTAACTCAGAGGTAGAAGTGAGCAGGACTGAGTAACATACATAAAATTCTCTGAGGTCAAATTAGGGGAAGCAATAATTGATATGAAGAGGTGACTGTTAAAAGACATATAGAGAACACAGAGGAAAAGAAAGACACCTGAGATGTGATGGAAAGATTTATGTTTAAACTTTGTTAAACAGGAGCTTCTAGGACTAAGCGTGATGGTCCAAAGGACATTCGGTAGACAGGTAGCAGAAAGGGTGAGGCCCCTCAGAAACCTGTGCAAATAGATAAGTGATTGGCATGTGGTAGAATCCCATCTCTCCCAAGGCATAAACATGTCCACAGCTATGAGTCCCATAGTTATAAGCAGCATTAGGTGGGTTAGGGGCAAGAAAGCAGTGTAGAGATCAATGGGCTTAGGCCTGTTCTCACCAAGGAGCTTGCAGAGGCGGGCAAAAAAGAGGATACTGTTAGCTGAGATCCCAACACTTACTTCAGAGAACAAGGTGATTTTTCAGGTTTGTGTCAGTGTGGAGTAAGTTGGCTTTATTCATTGTATATGTGTAGGAAGCAAGTAGCAACAAACTGAGGAGAAAAGAGAAAACTCTTCATTACATAACATGGCATTGTTCACAAATTCCAACCATCACCAACCTGGCAACAAGATTTTGCATCATCCTGATTACATGTTACCAATTCAGGTCCAGTTCACACTACCTCAAAGATATCACCACTGTTCCCCACTGTCCCCACTGTCCCCACTGTCCTAATGCTTTCCAATCGAGACTGAATTTTGTGCACCATTGTGGGGCTACCTCCAAATATAAACTGTCTTGTACAATAACTAGTTCTATGAGTTCTGAGAATCATTCCCACTCCTGCTCCATAGGTTTAGTTTATTCTGGGGCAAAAGCTGCATCTCACTTAATTGTCAGATACCCAATAACTTTACATATCTGGTGAATTGGAATAGAGAAGATTGCACAAAACTAGAAATTTTTCCTCCTGGAGGACTGTGTGCCCATGGGTTCTACTGCACAGGGTCATTTTATTTCAGTGTCTGCTTTATTCTGCTCCTTACTTCCTGGCCAAATATTCATTCTCCATCTCTTCTCTCTCTCCCCCGTCCATCTCTGTGCTCTCTCTCTCTCTCTCTCTCTCTCTCTCTCTCTCTCTCTCTCTCTCTCTCTNTCTCTCTCTCTCTCTCTCTCTCTCTCTCTCTCTCTCTCTCTCTCTCTCTCTCGTGTTTGTGTGTGTGTGTGTGTGTGTGTGTGTGTGTGTGTGTGTGTCTGTGATTCCCGCCCTCCATACCCCATTTTCCTCTTCCTTCTCTCCCCTTTGTTCACCCCACTGTTTCTCAAACAACATTTCTCTGTGTAGCCCTGGCTGTCCTAGAACTCATTCTGTAGACCAGGATGGCCTCTAAACCAAAGACCTTCCTTCCTTACAAGTGGTTGATAAATGACATGTGCCAATACTGCCTTGCCAGGCCAAGTATTCTCAATAAGTATCCAGAAAAAAATGATTACCAAATTGGACTCTGAATCTAATTCTACCAACTGCCATTTCCTCAGAGGGTGATCTTAAGCACTCAGTGCTCCAATGCCCTATTCTAGAACATATGGACAGTCAGTTCTGTACCTGTTTCAGAGGACCCTAAGTGTGAAAGAACATGCTCTATTCCTACTCACCAAACATGGAACTGTTTGAAGCACAGAATGATCTCTATAAACATGTCAGCTGATTGTTTTCTCATGCAGTGCCTTGTCAGGTGACCTGGGAGAGATAATTCAGCTCTATTAATGACTCATCCACTCGTTTTGAAGAACTTACCTTACCTTAGCCAAATTGGTGGGGCATCTAGTGGCCCCTTTCAGAGCCCACTGGAAGACTGTCAGCCACTCCCTTCCTGCTGCCCTGTTGAAGTCCTAATCAGGTCAGTTAAAGAGAAAACCTGTCATTTCTTTCTTTTTTTTCCCCCTGGCATCCAACAAACTCTTTCTCTTCTGTAGTGAAGAGAAGACCTATAAAAGCTGCTGACAATCGTTTCGGGTGGGTTGGTGGGAAAACATCAAAGACTCTACCAATCCTGTCAGGCTGGCAGGTTTCTCTGAAAAGGGTGCGCGATCAGGGTTTTCTGGTGGCAGGGTTTGGGGCTGAGGATAGGGAGGAGGTGGAGGGCTTGGTCACTCAGGAGGCTCCTCAATCTCGGGAGGAGCAGCCGTGAGCTGGAGGCTTCATTTCAGGAGACACGTGGACACTAACAGAAGTTATGAAACAAATGGAGTTAATAGATATTTACAGAACATTTTATCCTAAAAGAAAAGGATACACCTTCTTCTCAGCCCCACATGGTACCTCCTCCAAAATTGACCATATAATTGGTCACAAAACAGGCCTCCATAGATACAAAAATATTGAAATCATCCCATGCATTCTATCAGATCACCACGGACTAAGGCTAATCTTCAATAACAGCATAAACTATAGAAAGCCAACATACGCGTGGAAACTGAACAACACTCTTCTCAATGACAACTTGGTCAAGGATGAAATAAAGAAAGAAATTAAAGACTTTCTAGAGTTCAACGAAAATGAAGCCACAACATACCCAAACTTATGGGACACAATGAAGGCAGTCCTAAGAGGAAAATTCATAGCCCTGGGTGTCTCCAAAAAGAAACAAGAGAGAGCACAGACTATTAACCTGACAGAACAACTAGAAACCCTAGAACTAAAGGAAGCGAATTCACCTAAGAGGAGTAGAAGGCAGGAAATAATCAATTTGTTTTCTGACGATTCTTGAAGAGCCAGGGCTTGGGAGCCTGGCTTTTGTCCGCACACCCAGGGATTGATCCAAGGTGGGGGGGGGGTGTTCTGAACCAAATCTTGTCACACTGTAATGTATGGTTGTTGATCAGGATGGGATCCCGGTCCTTCCTGAAAGATAATGACTTTAATTTTTAAAATGATGGTTAAATCAAGGGTGCCCTCTAGTGACCAGCCGACATCAAACATCAGCCACTCCAAGGAGCAAAAAGTCTGCCATGGTCCTTAATCTCAAGTAACAAGTTGTGTGCTCAACCCCTAACTTCAATTCACTGGTCAAGGGCGGTCGTCACAGTCTGTCTCATCGTTCAGGTCACACACACATTAAAAAAAAAAAGACACACAGATCAGAACAAGTCACAAATGAACTGCTGTCCACTTCCACTTGGACGAGCAGAGCCAGGAAAAACTTCTAGATGATAGTGAGGGCAGGCAATCCCTCCTCAAAAATGAGGGTCAACCGCTTAACTCCCAGCCTCCAGACGGGACAATGGTCCCTCTAGGGTTGGGGCATCCCCCAAAGCAGACAATATACCAGAGAGAATACCAGAGCCAAAACCAAAACTAGACAGAGGTGCTTCATAGGCAGAATTTAGACAGACGAACTGAGAGACAAAGACAGATAGAGTCTCACCTCCAAGGGTGCTTGGGAGCTCTGGGGAGGGGGGGGGGTCACACTTCCCATCCAATGCACCAAATAAAAGACTTCGTAGTGGGGAGCCCCTTACTCGGGATTTTGCGACATCCAGGAACTCACAAGAAATTGTACTTGTAATTACACGAGGTTTATTGATAGGAACCAGTGCACTGGGGTCGACACATATCCCACACAGGGGTAGAGGAGTTCAACCCGACCCCGAGTCGCTGGGCGAAGGGGTATTTAAAGGAAAAAGACACAACCCAAGGGGGGTAGAGAGGGTGTCATTTGAAAATACCGAAAATACCAGTGAAGAGTCACAAGGGGCGTGGAAAGTCACAAGGAGAAACACCTGGTAATCACACGATTGTTTTTTCCTTGGTTTCACCTTGGTCTAGGGGGTCAAACTTAAATTTTTACCTTACATGAATATGCTTCACATGGGATTTCTGGGACTGTTTAGCCTGATATGACAAAAATAGAGCCTGGAAATAGCCTTATACAATAAGTAGATATGATAATAAATATTGAGGCTTTCGATCCTTAAAATTTTGATTGAAAAGCAGGGAACTCTATCGCCTATCTCAAACAGTAGAAACTTAGGCCTTGAAAATTATATAAAGAGAAATTATATAAAGAGAAAGAGGCATACTACAATATGTAGATATTAATCTACATATTAATGTACATATTAATCTACATAATAGAGATATTAATCTTCATAGTAGGGAGGATTTAAGTATAAATTTATGTATAAATATTTTATATATGTAGTAAATATTGAGGCTTTTGATGTTAAATTATAGGTTGAAAAGCAGGAGGAGGTGAAGAAGCACTGTCTCAATGATTAATATTTATTTAGATTGTTTTATTGCTTTGAATTTCTTTAATTATCAAGATGTGGGATATATGCTTGATGGTTATATTAAAATTCCTCTAGGAATTCTTTTAATGATTTCTGGTTACTTGACCAAGAAAATTCTATTTTGGAGAGAGGCTTTTCATTTGTGTTGACAGGAAAGGAGAAAAGGCTTTGGACCCCTTCCAAAGTGATATGGGTCAGATATGACAGGGGAAGACCCCCTAAAGATCTTGAAAATTTCAAGAAAATCTAACAGGACAGATAACTTGATTGGCTGCTTCCTCAATATGGAAACATCCCAGTAACTAGCTCAAATGAAAAAATGTCTCAGTGACTCAGGGTTGGCACCAGCACCAGGTCACCTTGGGCACAAACTTGGCGGAAAGCCCCACAGTCCCAAGAGGTCTCTCCACTACCCAGCCCCCCTAGCACACCCAGTATCTTAGAATCATTAGTGAACGGAATAAAACATCTGTGTCAACACAGCCTGGAGTGCCTAGGGCCAGCAGGAGCAGGAACACAGGAATCCAACCCAAAGAGTGGCTTGGGGTCCTTTGAATCAGCACTGGTCTATGTTGGTTTCAAACACAGTGGACAACCCCAGAAGAGGTACCACTTCCAGGCCCTCTAACACACCCAGGATCTTGGGATCCCAGGAGCTTGGTCACACCAGGATCTCAGGGTCTCAGAGGAAGCTTGACTGAAATGAACTCTGACACACCCAGAATCTCAAGATCACAGAGAAAGCTGAACTCTGAAGAGTTCTGACTCAACTGGGATTACAGAAAGAACAGGCTCGAATCAGATATATCAAGGACAGGGAGCTCTTGAGGGAATCAGATGGTAGGAGGCAAGCTTAAAAACAGAAGGAGCAGAAATCAAGGTTACTTGGCATCATCAGAACCCAACAATCCCACCATAGCAAGTACTGAATGAACCATCACACCAGAAAGGCAATATATGGATCCAAAGTCACTTCTCATGTTAATGACGGAGGATTAACAGGGCATAAATAACTCCCAACAATATGAACTAATCAGTATCCCCAGAGTTCATGTCTCTAGCTGTATATATAGCAGAAGATGGCCTAGTCAGCCATCGTTGGGAAGAGAGACCCCTTGGTCTTGCAAANNTTATATGCCCCATAAAGGGGAATGCCAGGGCCAAGAAGTGGGAGTGAGTGGACAGGGGAGTAGGGTGGGAGTATATAGGGGACATTCGGGATAGCATTTGAAAATTTAAATGAAGAAAATATCTAATAAAATAATTTTTTAAAAAAAGAAATACAGGAGAACACAGCTAAAGTGGTAGAAGCCCTTAAAGAGGAAACACAAAATCCCTTAAAGAATTACAGGAAAACACATCCAAACAGGTGAAGGAATTGAACAAAACTATCCAGGATCTAAAAATGGAAGGAGAAACAATAAAGAAATCACAAAGGGAGACAACTCTGGAGATAGAAAACCTAAGAAAGAAGTCAGGATCCATAAATGCAAGCATCACCAACAGAATACAAGAGATAGAAGAGAGAATCTCAGGTGTAAAAGATACCATAGAAAACATTGACACAGCAATCAAAGAAAATGCAAAATGCAAAAGGCTCCTAACCCAAAACATCCAGGCAATAAAGGACACAATGAGAAGACCAAACCTAAGGATAATAGGTATATAATAGAGTGAAGATTCCCAATTTAAAAGGCCAGTAAATAACTTCAACAAAATTATAGAAGAAGACTTCCCCAACCTAAAGAAAGGGATGCCCGTGAACACAAAAGAAGCCTACAGAACTCCAAATAGTNTGGACCAGAAAAGAAATTCCTCCCTTCACATAATAATCAAAACAACAAATGCACAAAACAAAGAATATTAAAAAGAAGTAAGGGTAGCCGGGCCTGGTGGCGCAGGCCTTTAATCCCAGCACTCAGGAGGCAGAGGCAGGTGGATTTCTGAGTTCGAGGCTAGCCTGGTCTACCAAGTGAGTTCCAGGACAGCCAGNGCTATACAGAGAAACCCTGTCTCGAAAAAACCAAAAAAAAAAAAAAAAAAAAGAAGTAAGGGTAAAAGGTCAAGTAACATATAAGAGCAGACCTATCATTATTACAAAAGAATTCATGCCACAGACTATGAAAGTCCTGGGCAGATAAAACACAGGTCCTAAGAGAAAACAAATGCCAGCCCAGGCTACTATACCCAGTAAAACTCTCAATTACTATACATGGGGAAACCAAGCTCTTCCATGACAAAACCAAATTTATACAATATCTTTCCACAAATCCAGCCGTTCAAAGGAAATAAAGGGAAAAAGGGAAAACTCCAACACAAGGAGGGAAACTACACCCTAGAAAAAGCAAGAAAGTAATCTTTCAAAAAACCTAAAAGAAGATAGCCACATGAACAGAATTCCAACTCTAACAACAAAAACAACAGGAAGCAGCAATGACTTCCTTAATATCTCTTAATATCAATGGACTTAATTCTCCAATAAAAAGACACAGACTAATAGGCTGGCTATGTAAACAGGACCCAACATTTTGCTGCTTACAAGAAACCCAACTCAGTGACAAAGACAGACACTACCTCAGAGTAAAAGGCTGGGAAATAATTTTCCAAGCAAATGGTCCAAAGAAACAAGCTGGAGTAGCCATTCTAATATTGAATAAAATAGTCTTTCAAACTAAATTTATCAAAAAAGATAAGGAGGGATACTTCATACTCATCAAAGGTAAAAATCTACCAAGATGAACTCTCAATTCTGAACATCTATGTTCCAAATGCAAGGACATCCACATTCATTAAAGAAATTTTACTAAAGCTCAAAGAACACATTGCAACACACAATACTAGTGGGAGACTTCAACACCCTATTCTCATCAATAGACAGATCCTGGAATCAGAAACTAAACAGAGACACAGAGAAACTAACAGAAGTTATGAATCAAATGGATTTAGCAGTTATCTATAGAACATTTTATCCTAAAACAAAAGAATATAACTTCTCAGAACCTTATGGTATCTTCTCCAAAATAGAGCATATAATCGGTCATAAAACAGGCCTCAACAGATACAAAAATAATAATAATCCTGTGCATCCTTTCAGATCACCACAGACTAAGGCTGATCTTCAATAACAACATAAATAATAGAAAGCCCACATACACGTGGAAGCTGAACAACACTCTACTCAATGATAACTTGGTCCAGGAAGAAATAAGGAAAAAATTGAAAGACTTTTTAAAGTTTGATGAAATTGAAGCCACGACATATCCAAACTTATGGGACACAATGAAAGCAGATCTAAGATTATAACTCATAGGTATAAGTGCCTCCAAAAAAAAAATTGGAGAGAGCATATACTAGCAGCTTGACAGCACAACCAAAGCTCTAGAACAAAAAGGAAGCAAATTCAACCAAAGGAGTAGTTGGCAGGAATTAATCAAACTCGGGGCTGAAATCAACCAAGTGGAAACAAAAAGAACTATACAAAGAATTAACCAATCCAGGAGCTGTTTTTTGTTTTTGTTTTGAGAAAATCACAAAAATAGATAAACCCTTAGCCAGACTAACTAGATGGTACAGGGACAGTATCCTAATTAACAAAATCAGAAATGAAAAGGGAGACATAACAAAAGAACCTGAGGGAATCCAAAAATCATCAGATGCTACTACAAAAGCCTATACTCAACAAAATTGGAAAACCTGGAAGAAATGGACAATTTTCTAGACACATACAAAGTGCCAAAGTTAAATCAGGATCAGATTAATGATATAAACAATCCCATATCCCCTAAAGAAATAGAAACAGTCATAGTCTCCAAACCAAATAAAAGCCCAGGACCAGATAGGTTTAGTGCTGAATTCTATCAGACCTTCAAAGATGTAATTCCAATTCTCCTCAAACTATTCCACAACATAGAAATAGAAGATACTCTATGCAATTTGTTCTATGAAGCCACACTTACTGTGATACCTAAACCACACAAAGACCCAACAAAGAAAGAGAACTTCAGACCAACTGCTTTATGAATATTGATGCAAAAATAATCAATAAAATTCTTGCAACCAGAATCCAAACACATCAAAACAATCATCCATCAAGATTAGGTAGGCTTCATCCCAGGGATGCAGGGATGGTTCAATATATTGAACCCCATCAATGTAATCCACTATATAAACAAATTCAAAGACAAAAGCCACATAACCATCTCATTAGAAGCTAAGAATGCATTTGACATAATCCAACACCCGTTCATGATAAAATTCTTGGAAAAATCAGGAGTTCAAGGCCAATACCTAAACATAATAGAAGCAATATTACAGCAAACCACTAGCCAACATCACACCAAATGCAGAGAAACTTGAAGCAATTCCACAAAAATCAGGGACTAGGTAAGGCTGCCCACTCTCTTCCCACCTATTCAATATAGTACTTAAAGTCCTAGCCAGAGCAACTAGACAACAAAAGGAGATCAAAGGATACAAATTGGAAAGAAAGAAGTCAAAACATCACTGTTTGCAGATGATATGATAGTATACTTAAGTGATCATGAAAATTCCACCAGGGAACTTTGTAACCTAATAATCAACTTCAGCAAAGTAGCTGGATATAAAATTAACTCAAACAAATCAGTGGCCTTTCTCTACACAAAGGATAAACAGGCCACGAAACAAAATAGGGAAACAACACCCTTCACAATAGTCACAAATAATATAAAATACCTTGTGTTACTCTAACTAAGGAAGTGAAAGATCTGTATGACAAGAACATCAAGTCTCTGAAGAAAGAAATCAAAGATCTCAGAAGATGGAAAAATCTCCCATGCTCATGAATTGGCAGGATTAATATAGTAAAAATGGCTGTCTTGCCAAAAGCAATCTACAGATTAAATGCAATTCCCATCAAAATTCCAACCCAATTCTTCAGAGTTAGAAAGGGAAATTTGCAAATTCATCTGGAATAACAAAAAACCTAGGATAGCAAAACCTATTCTCAACAATAAAAGAACCTCTGGTGGAATCCTCATCCCAGACCTCAAGGTGTACGACAGAGCAATTGTGATAAAAACTGCATGGTACTGGTACAATGACAGACAGGTAAATCAATGGAATAGAACTGAAGACCTAGAAATGAACCCACACACCTATGGTCACTTGATCTTTGTCAAAGCAGCTAAATCTATCCAGTGAAAAAAAGACAGCATTTTCAACAAATGGTGCTGGTTCAACTTATGGTTACCATGTAGAAGTGGGTGGGTTGGTGAGCAGCGGGAGGGGAGAGGTAATATGGGTAGGGGATTTTCAGCAGGAAAGGCAATAATATTTGTAAAGTAAATAAAGAAAAATGTCTAAGAAAAAAAGAGAGAAAGCCTGAAGGAAATAAAGAAAAAAATGACAACCTATCTATAATTTGTAAAGTAACCATAATTGGATTCGGTTTGCGAGGATTTTATTGAGTATTTTTGCATCGATATTCATAAGGAAAATTGATCTGAAGTTCTCTTTCTTTGTTGGATCTTTGTGTGGTTTAGGTATCAGAGTAATTGTGGCTTCATAGAATGAATTGGGTAGAGTACCTTCTGT
>NW_018392863.1:0-2853 GCF_900095145.1 Mus pahari | reverse complement strand
TGTGTGTGTGTGTGTGTGTGTAGGTGATAGGTTGCAAAGGAGCACATGAAAATGGCCTTAGTTTTTGAAAAATAAATAAATAAATAAAACAAAAAAAATGGAATGTGAAACTTGGTTTGGAGAGTTCCAGACTATACTGAAGGCATTTAGAATAGTATTGCACCTATCTAGATGAAAACAAAATGAATCAAAACTAACGTGCTTGTACAATGAATGAAAAATGGGAGAATTTAAATATGTGAATATAAGGTTGATTGTCCTTGATGATAATTGAGAATGAGGTGAGAGGAAATGGTATTTTAATATTGCCTTCTTAGCATTCTCCTCTAGACAATTAGCTGGGAAGGAGCACTGACTGAAACAACAAACTGGAATATGATGTTTCTTTCAGAAACGGTCTTACTATGTTGCCTAGGTGGATATATCCCATTCATGATATTCTGTGTTCAGGGCCTTAATGCTGAGATTATAAGCATGTCCTCCTATTCCAGCTAGCATATGATCTTTCAAAGAGAAATATTTATACAAACATGGTAAACATGGCAGTGCACTGGATATACATTTTCATAGTGAAATGTTTCTTAATGACTATGCAGCCAATGCTCACTGAATGTCCACTAAGATTGAAAATTTCAACAGTAAGGCAAAGCAATTGCCAATCAAAACATTGTAATTATATAATTACAGGAGAGCTGACTGTACGGCACAGAACACAAAGCACACTGAAGTTCAGAGATGAATAGGGAGAATTTCAATGACGGACATGAGACCATTTCTTGAAGATTGAGGACATGACATCTAGGCACAGGGATGTGGAGATAGGAACAACTATAAGCCTGTAGGAAACTCTGATGCATCTGCATTTCCCAGGTGGAAGGTATGTGGTGGCTTCCAGGGTAGACAGGAGTCATATGACTCTGGTTTGTGACAAATTTTACAAAGAAAGTGATGACAACTATTGGGGCAGAGAGTTGAGGTTACTTGGTTACAAGGTACCAGGAAAATTTCTAGTATCAAGAAAGACAGTATGGACATTGTTGTTATGCTCTGAAATGATGAAAATATGAGCCACAGACATGGGGCACAGAGCAGAGGAGATGCATTAAAGAATTGTGTAGGATCTGTTGGTGAAAGGATCATGACCATGAGTTATATAGGGAATCAAGGACACTCCTAGGATTCCGCGGTGGACAACTAACTGTGCAATGGTTAATATGTTGAGAGTGGAAAATAAAAGAGACGAAGGGATTCTTTATTTTATTTTATTTTATTATTATTTTTAATTTAAAGATGTGGTGTACTCTATTTAGGAGAATTTTAGTTTGTGCTTTTGTAAAAGCAAACTAAGACAGAGATGGTTAAATGAGGGTTCGTGCTATAAAATCTAGTTTGGAAATGTTGACTTGGGGACACTTGATGAGTGAACTAGGGGAAGAAAAAAATGAAGACTTTCTTTGGATTTTGCAATGAGTATAAACAAAAGAGAGTCTGACCTAATGGTTAAAAGGGGTGCAAAGAAGAGAAACAGGAAGAGAGAGAGAGAGAGAGAGAGAGAGAGAGAGAGAGAGAGAGAGAGAGAGAGAGAGAGAGAGAAAGAAAAAAAAAAAAAAAAAAAAAAAAAGCCTGTATTTTATCTAGAAAATCAGGTTAAAAGGAATCCTGTCTTGTTATTATATAGAACTCACTGGATCTGGTTCATTCTTTGCTTTTAGCTGTGGAAAAGGTGTTGTAATTAACTGATCACACAAGAATTACAACAATGAGCAAAGTTCATGGGGACTTTAAGAGCAACGTGATCAAAGCTAGCTTCTTGACTTTGAAAACGCAGTTCTCAATACAATCAGCAATTTCTGGCACAGGCTAGTGGGTGTGGGCGCTGCTTCTTTTAGTCATCAAAGTCTCTCTGTGGGTTTTTTTTCCCCATCTAAATGACAGAAGTGCTGAGAAGTGCAAGAAAACTGATAATGAAAAGCACTAAACGCTTTGCAAACCTCTGAGCAGAGTAAGGCACAAGGCCCACCGGTAGGTAAAGGAATTGCTAGTTTCCTTGTTCATAATTAATTTAATTATTATATTTTTAAGCAGCAAACATTGAGAGACACTCTAATACAGGCTTTTCTTAGGTAATATCATTTTTACTTTGTTTCTGTTTTGCCATGTGCAAGCTTTACCTAGGCCCACAAGATTAATCCCATCTCGAAGGAAAGGTGACTGTGAAATGTACTAAAAGGACAAAGAACGAGGCTTTCTTGTCTTATGGGTAGGTAGTATTTCTTAAAGTCTACAGATGGCTAAAATTACTCATTCAAATATTATAATGAAAGGAAAGTTATCCATTAAGCAAATATCTGTCAGGCACTCTGTAATTACCACATACTACTCTAGGAACTGAGTAACAGCTACGAGGAAAGCAGATATAAACTAATTATGAAGCATGCATTTACTACAAAGAGAAATAAAGCACAAGTTGGCTAGAGATGAACTACTAGGGTGAAAGGTGAGACAGGGAATGAGAATCAGGAAAAGAACATAATGTATCTTTACCTTTCAACATATCCTTGATATCGTTTGTTTTGCATGCATTGTATATAAATTCCTGTAGAGTATATTGCTCTATAATCCTTTTCCTGGTTTTTACTGTCTTTTGTTTTCTTGGGGTAAATTCATGCTTTTCTGAAGTGTATGCAAGTGTGCTACTTCTGACGATTACGTAACACCCCATGTATTCTCATTACATTTATGGGCTCAACATTGCTCTCTCTCAATCTCTCTCTCTCTCTCTCTCTCTCTCTCTCTCTCTCTCTCTCTCTCTCTCTCTGCGGTGTGTGTGTGTGTGTGTGTGTGTGTGTGTGT
>NW_018392862.1:0-2903 GCF_900095145.1 Mus pahari | reverse complement strand
ACACACACACACACACACACACACACACACAAACAATTAAATTGTTTTTCAATTCTTTGTATGCATTTGCTATTTTATTGTTGTTCTTCTTTAATGTCAATTATGGGATTCCTCAGGTGTTTCTATTTTTCTCATTCTAAAAGATTATAGCTTCCCTATTGTCAAAAGATTCTATAACACTCAACATGAATAGGAATTAGCTCTAGAAATCAGCCACTATTTTTCCTCCTCTGAGTATATGCTCTCCATACTTCTTTCTGATTTTGGGTTCTTTCCTTTGGAAAGTCCATGAGCCTCTTAGACACGTGTACAGCCAGGTTGATACACTGTCGACTTAAAAGAGAAGCACAAGTTCAAAGGAGATGACATCCCATGGAGAGGAGTAAATTAAACAAAGTCTTATCACTAACTAAGAAGTCATTTGCAACTGATACCTAGTACAAAAAGAGAATCAGTGTTTCCCAAAGCAGTGACACTGAATGTATCAACTGAACACCAGGACAGACACTATGTCCAGCTACAGATGCTTAACATTTAACAGACTCAGTGAACTTGTATGCTTTGAGAAGTGTGTGGTCTCCATAGAAACCCTGCTGCAGCCTGGACAGTAAAGTGCTAGGACACTGGGAAGACTTTAGAACTGCATCTCCTTCTGGATTTCCCAGAGGGTATCTGCACTCTTCTTCAGGAAGCCCTCTTCCTCAGGAGTCAGTGTCACCTTTGCAACACCTGAGATTCCATTTTCTCCCAGGATACATGGGACACTGAGGAAAACATCATCATTGATTACTTAGAACCCCTTAATCATGGTGGGAACAGGATGCACCCATCTAAGATTCTTCATTATGCTCTCAGCCAAGTCTGCCACAGAAAGGCCAATGGCATAGGATGTATAACCTTTCAGCTTTATCACCTCATATGCACTGTCAACCACCTGCTTGTGAACCTCCTTCCACTGTTCCTTGACTGTATCAGTGTCCAGTACTGGGTTCAGAGACTTCAGGGAGATGCCAGCAAATGTTCACACCACTACACACAGGCACACTGGAGTCGCCAGGTTCTCCCAGGACCCATCCATGACAGCTCAGTAGGTGAACCCCCAACCTTTCTCTCATAAGGTAACAGAACCGAGCTGAATCCAGAGTGCAACTTCCAATAACTCAGCTTTTGGGAATGCAACTGATTTTCCAAACCATGTAGGTCAAGATATCTACTGGATTCACGACAATAAGCAGCTTGCTGTGTGGACTGTACTTCACAATTTTGGGAATGATGAACTTGAAGATGTTCACCTTTCACTGGACCAGATTGAGTAGGCTCTCTCCTTCTTGCTGACAGGCCTCCACTATGAGAATGACCAGCTTAGAGTTTGTAGTTACACAATAGTCTTTTTTGTACACAATTTTTAGTGTTTTAAGGAAAAGGCTGCCATGCTGGAGATCCATCATCTCTCCCTTTAGCTTGTCTTCCATGACATCAACAAGGGCAAGCTCATCTGCTAAGTCCTTCACTAAGATACTAATGGCACAAGTCATGCCAACAGCACCAACCCCAACAACTGTAATCTTGTTCTGGGGGACCTTTTCCTCCTTAAGAAGATTCACAGTCATCTGGTCCTTGAGGGCTGCCATTTTGGACTTTGAATGTTTTGAGACTACTAGTGCTCAATGTGGGGTGATGGGTGAGCATCAGCAGCATGGTCTTTGATTGGCAACTGTGGCTCCAGCACCAATGGATAAATGTCTTATTTAGCTCATAGTTTGAAGTTACAATGTTACCATCCATCATAACTGGGAAATCAGGGCATCAATAGCTTGTGGGAGCTTTTAACATTGAGCCCCAGTAAAGTACAGAGAGCAAGGCACTGATGTATGGATGCTAGTGTTCAGCTGACTTTTTCCTCATTCAGTACAATCTTCCATTCCCTTTGTGAGATCAAGAAAGAGCTTTGTGGTCTCACAAAGAGCATGCAGAGATACACATCTACATTCTGTTAATATAAACACTCAATTATTTTTATTCCGTGATTGTGATTTATGTGTAAGTACACATGTGATGCAGTGCATGCATGTGTAGGTCAGAGGAAAAGTGGTGGAGTCAGTTCTTTCTGTCCACCTTCATATGGGTTCCAGGAACAGAAATGAAGTTCTCTTGCTTGGAAGGAAAGTGCCTTTACCCACTGAGACCTATATTCAACCCAGCACAATATTATTTATATTAGAGGAATTCTTTGTTTTGTAAATATATGCAAAGTTAAATTAAGTGTACCAATGTTATACAATGGCAGTGAAGACACAAAAAGGATTTACTCATTACACTCATGAGATACAGCATCTCCCAGTCCCAACATTTACTCACTATGCACATGTGAACAACATTATTTATTGGCTAATTTTCAAAACTTTTAAGTACACAATGGTAGTATAATAAGAACAAAATTATATAAACATGTAAATACCATGATTATTTCCTTTTATATTTTAAAAATATACTTTTGGAAAATTATGCTTTAATCTAAAACTTCATAGAACTTGAACATATACATACTTCATTTTAACAGAATGAACACATGTTTTAAATTTTCTATAAGTATATACGTATTTGAAAATTTATTTAGTATTTGAGTACCTGAGACCGGTAACCATACCAATGTATGTTTGTATAAGAGACAGAAATTTCTTAAAGAAAAAGTTTATTGTGAGACTGGAGAGATATCTTAAAGGTTAACATTCTTTCTTGCTTCTCCAAAAGACTTGAGTTTGGATGCAGCACTCGATATGAGTTCCTAACAATCACCTGTAATTCCACATCCAGGAAATTGAACACTCTCTTCTGTACTCAATGTGGAGGCACTAGCATACATGTCTCACATGCAAACACACACACACACACACACACACACA
>NW_018392861.1:0-2905 GCF_900095145.1 Mus pahari | reverse complement strand
GGATTTCTGAGTTCAAGACCAGCCTGGTCTACAGAGCGAGTTCCAGGGCTATACAGAGAAACTCTGTCTCCAAAAAAAAAAAAAAAAAAAAAAAAGTCAGAAGAGCCATCATATCTCAAGGAACTGGACATATAGACAGCTGTGAGCCACCATGTAGGTGTTGGGAGCTGAACTTGGTCCTCTGGAGAGCAACATGTGCTCCTAACTACTGCTCCATCTTTCAGCTTCCCAAACCATATCTTCTTTTGTGGAGAGGGGAGTTTGGATACAGGGTTTCTCTGTGTGGCCCTGGCTATCCTGGAACTTGCTCTGTAGACCTGGCTGGCTTCGAACTCTCAGACATCTGTCTGCCTCTGCCTCCCAAGGGCTGGGATTAAAGGTGTGTATGCCTCTGTTGCCCGATTCCATAGCCTTTTAGGTACACGATTTGAGTTGCTTTTAGATGTGGATAGTTAGTTCTCTATAGTCAAGACCATAGACAAAACCAGTTCGGCCCTGGTGTGAGGTGAGAGGCACAGGGACCTGAAGGTGAGATTTACTACACTTATTCATCCCCATTCTGTGTCCTCCCATGCAGTTTCAGCTCCTGCCAGACCTGTAATTATGGTGTACAGCGACTCCTACACAGGCAGCCCCTGAGCTCTGGACTGGTCGTGCAGACATACTCCCCAAAAGGTGCCACATTATCTTTCCCAGCCCTGATCCTTGCTTGCCTGACTCGTCTTAGTCATCACGAGTCACCTAGTGATTTGCCGCTGCCCTTAGACCATGCTACTGTCTCCACAGTTCTCACAGCCAGTGGGTACCAAGCCTGTGATTAGCTTTTAATATCTCTGGAATCGGTCCTCCCCCTTCCTGGGTTGATATTTGTGGTCCCTCTCATCTTAGGGCTGTGTGTGTGTATGTGTGTGTGTGTGTGTGTGTGTGTGTCCTTTCTGGTCCAATGACTTTCCTCTTATGTGTGATTCTATTCCTGGGGAGATATGAGCAGACATCTACTCACCCCAAATACAGATTTGACAACACATCCAAGTAAGGATACTACTTAGCCCTCATTAGCCCACAGAAGCCATGGTTTGGGTTTGGGTTTTATGGTGTGAGGTAGGGATCCCACCCCAGGGCCATTATTCTTACTCCTTTTTTCTCCAAACCTCTTTAGGGAGATGAGGATATAGTTCGGTGGTCGTGTATTTGTTAAGTTCACACAAGGCCCCATACCCAGCACAATAGAAGTCTCTTTTAGACCACAAAGACCGGGCATCATTGGAAATACAAGTTAATTTTGGCAACTACAAATGTAAGATTTCTAATCTTTTATTTCTAGGCTTTATTTAAAGTAAATAAAGTAAAACAATGCTAAATTTTTATTTTACACTTAGATGTTTGGTTTTGGTTTGTTTATTTGATATAGGGTCTTACTACCATGTAGCTCAAGCTATCCTGGAATTCACTATGTAGTACAGGTTGGCCTTTTTTTTTTTTTTTTTTTTTTATTTTTCAAGACAGGGTTTCTCTGTGTAGCCCTGGCTGTCCTGGAACTCACTCTGTAGACCAGGCTGGCCTCGAACTCAGACATCTGCCTGTCTCTGCCTAGAGGGCAAGCTTCTTCCTAGCTGACTAGCCTTCACAGGAGCTGCTCTACAGGCTGCTGGAGGAGAGAAGTCTTCAGTGGGCTTGCTCAGCTTTGGATCTTGCATGTTACAATTCCAGCTTGCCAGGCAAAAGGTGCGTTCTGGAATGACTACGATGGGTGTAGCCAATTGCTTTTTTTTGATCGACTCTAAGGCCTTCTCTTCATGCCCCATGCTGTGGACCTGGTCTGAGAAGATTAAGGGTCCCAAGTGTGAACCTAATTTGTGGTTTTACTGAGTGGACACGTTGTCCAGACATAGACTGTCTTCAGCTCTCAGCAAAGATGCTCCTCTTTGCATTGAATAGCAGGCAATGCTGAGGCACATGGTTGGCCATTGTACTGAAAACGTTAACTCTTGAGTTAACACACAGTCTTAACTGTGGCCTCCACGTTACTCCAGCCCAGGCCGAGGGAAGACTTTTAGAAGAGAAGGAGAAATACAATGTAAAGTTAGGGGGAGGGGAAGGTTTGTAATGTGCGTTTTTATGGGCATGATATGGCCATGTCACTCAAGAACTTGTAGTAACTGTGGTTGAATGCATGGGTCCTGCATAAGGCTGACGCTGTAAACGTTCAGTCTTCAGACAGGGGAAGGCTCATGGTTCTCAGCACCGCCCAGGGGAGCTGCTGGCGATCCAAGGCTGCTAGGGAGAAAATAATTGTCTTCAGTGATGTCGTCACTGATAAGTGACTCATGCCTTAGTGGATAGCTCCACACCCATGCCCACTGGAGAGGCCCTGGTTAAACCCAATGGGTCACAAAAGAAAAAGACAAAGATAAGACAGTGGGATGAGGACTTGGGGGGGGGGATGGTGGAAGAAGATAAGAAAATGGGTTTGTGTGTGACCAGAATCTATTACATACATGCATGAAATTGTCAAGGAAGAAATAAATGTTTAAAAATCCCCATGTTTCCAAGAATTGGAAGCTCTAATCCTGAGGTCCAAATGGGCCGGGGCTTTCAACAGGCATGCTCACTGTTCAAGAGCATGCATAGAGGTACAGTAGCCGTCTGAGGTTCATCAGAACCCGACGACACTGCTTGTTAAAAGGGCTTTCAGATTGATAACTCTCAACTCATTGGCAAACCCCCAAGAGGGGGGATGCTAGTCTGGCTGTTTCTAGTGGAAAGGACACATGAAAAGCCTGCCTTTTTATAAACTGCTCTACTGAACATCACCATGTCATCCATCCCAGAACCTTCTTCTCACTACCCCATGTTTTAATTTCCATAGAGACTCAAACTGTGTCATCTTAATTTTTTTTTTTTT
>NW_018392860.1:0-13415 GCF_900095145.1 Mus pahari | reverse complement strand
GAGAGAGAGAGAGAGAGAGAGAGAGAGAGAGAGAGAGAGAGAGAGAGAGAGAGAGAGAGAGAGAAATGTTCATAGTTTTTTGTTATTAATTAAAGTGTTTCTTTACTTATTCCTCTTTCTGTCTCCTTGGTGGGAGATATCTGCTTTTATTTCCCACTAGTATAATCATAACAAATTGTGCAAATTACGAAGAGGCCATGGGCCATGACCTAATGTACATACAGCTAGTACTTGAATCATTCTAGCCTAGGATCTCATGCTTATATTCCAGTGAATAGTTTATGATTTTATAATATAAAACATATTACAAATTATGTATCTAAATTTGTCATTCAACTATAAAATCATAACTACCTATGCATAGTTCCTGTGTTAATGATGTGCACTTACAAGATACTTGTAGAAACAGCATGAAACAGAACTTTTACACATGTATCCACACTAGAGGAGAAATTCTGTTTTAAATTTTGATATTTTGCAGGGGAAAAATGTGTAAAGAGTATAGCCAGAAAAATTACACAAGCATTAGTTTAAAATGGATTAATGTTTGTGTTTTCTAAACTAGCAGATGTGCTGTGCTCTTCTATCAGCTGGGTACATATTTATTTGAAAAAATTACCAAAATCAAATCAGAGAAAACAAACATTTTAGAAATAATGGCTTGTTCCTCTCTCGATGACATACTTTTGAGTATACAGCCCAAGAATAATATACTTTCCATGGCCAAGGAGAAAGGACTAAACTGTAGAAGTTAACCCTTCAGTTCTACCTGCTACTCCCATGATCCAAGAAATAAGACTCAGAATCAAAATACATTTACAAATACCTTGGCCATATAGCTAGTGTGATGGGTTGTATATTCGTGGGTCAGGGAGTGGCACCATTTAGAGGTATGGCCTTGTTGGAATAGGTGTGACAAGGTTGGAGTAGGTGTGTCACTGTGGGTGTGGGTAGTATTCCACTAGCAGCTTTTGGATGAAGACAGAACTCTCAGCTCCTCCTGAACCATGACTGCCTGAATGCTGCATTTTGCTATCAATGGTATCCAGTAAGTCTCCCAAGAACAAAAGAAAGTTATTCCTAGAGTTTCACACACAACTATTATCATTTCTTAGTGTGCAACTATGAAAATTAATATTATTCTGTCTTCAGGAATCCTCCATTTACAAGGGATATTTCTCAGCAGACAAAGCTGAGTGATTATACACAGTAGGGACAGAAATAAAGATCAAGCTCTTTCAGACATTTCATCAATTTCATAAAATAAGGGAAGGTGCTCACTGAGCCTTTTGTGATATGTCCTTGGATTAGCCACCTAATATTACAAATCTTAAAATCACCCACCAGATAGTAGTTTCCAAGAATACAACATCCATGTCTGATTTGCCCATGCATTTCCAGGAGAGTGCTCACCCTAATTCTAGTCACCTCACAAAGTTTTCTGCCGTAAAAAGCTCCCTAAAGTTGAACTGAAGTCTCAAGCATTATTTTTTTTTACTCATTCACTAGTTTTCCAAATCTTTCATTCAATAAACTATTATTGATTACTTTCTTAAGTGTAAGGCTTTCTGAAAGACTAAGATACTAGTTGAGGACACACAAAGATGGAAACCTCCTTAAAGAGATCACCAATATGTCAAATATAGTTGCGTGTAGATATCTAGTGAGTTTATGATTAGACAATCATACCAAGGAATCTTCTCTTCAGAAAGAAGGCCTTTAGCTGACCACCTGGTATTAAATAGACAACAAAGGAGATCATCCCTGGGAACATTAATTCTCCTTCTCAGCAATCAGTAGTTGCCTGTACGTATATGTCTAGGGTTGGACTCCATGAAACTTCCATTTCCACATTAGCATATGCATTGATGTCATTTTTCATGTCTTATACAGGCATCCATGTGGGTGAGGTATAATGGGTACATTATGCCTGAAATCATCACTAAAATGACTCAGAAGATTTTTTGTATATTTATAAAGGTATACATGTGCAACTATAATAATCAAATAAAAAAAAGGCTAGAAGGCCATGGATTTTAGAGAGTGTTGGGGAAATTTTGTGGGAGAAGTTAAAGAAAGGAGAAGGGATCAGACAAAGATATAATTATATTACAATTAAAAATAAAATTTAGAAATAGAAAAAAACAGATTTTGAATGATAGTAATGAAACTAATTTTTAAAAAAGACAGTTCAAGAGGGACTCAATGAAAAAAGATGTCATAGTATAGTGCTTGGAAATAACTGGAGAAACTTTTAAAATAGCAGGTGTATGCTACTGCATAAATGAAGAGCATAGAGAGGCTTGAGTGTTCAAGAAGGCCAGGATGAGAGACACACTTGCTATTGAAGAGGAGCATTTGGACAGAGGAGCCCATGAATATGATGTCAGGGTCTTTATTCTGCTAGAATGTGGTGGACTGTGTTTCAGTTTCTTTTTCATGCTGTGATAAAATACTCTGACTAAAAGCAACTTAGGGGAAAAAGGAGCTTTCTCTTCTAGATCACTCCTAATTATTGAGGAAAGTCATGGAGAAATTCAAGGCAGGAATTTGGAGAAATTTTATGAAGGAATACTGCTTTAAAGTATTTGTTTTCTGTATTTCCCAGGCACTGGCAAGGCCTCACAAGAGACAGCTATATCAGGGAACTTGACAATAAATTTATTTCTCTATATACATAGTGTATAGAGAGAAGTTTAGATGTAGTAAAAACATTGGGCAGCCTGTATGTCCTATATTATCATTTTGCTGATTACTCAGAAATAATTAGAAAAGGTCATTGTCTCCTTGTGTCTATGCTGGAGAATTCTTCCTATTCACCCACTGGCTCTTCTGGCTTGCTCAGAGGTTTATGTTTAACTAGCTTCCTCAGCCAACTTAGGACCTCTTATATAAGGATGGTGCCACTCATAGTCTGCTGGACCATCCTACATTAATTACTAAACAAGAAAATATCCCATAAAGATGCTCAAAGACTAACCTGATAAAGAAGTATCTACTTGGTACTCTGGTGATCTAGGCTATATCTAGTTGGCAACATTAACTAGTATGTAATAACCTCTAAATATTTTTTAAATTACCTTATAAATGAAATTGAACATCGTTTTTCTTTTGTTTTCTTTTGTTTTGTTTTGTTTTGATTTTTGAGACAGGGTTTCTCTGTGTATCCCTGGCTGTCATGCAACTCACTCTGTAGAACAGGATGGCCTTGAACTCAGAAATCCACCTGCCTTTGCCTCAAAGTGCTGGGATTAAAGGCACCCACCACCACTGCCCAGCTACCCCTAAATATTTTTACATCCCAGCATCTACTATGTGGGTTTCATGGGATTGGGCCTCTACACACAATCACAAATGAACTTACAAAAGAGAAGTAGAAGAGTTGTGAACATAGTTGAAATATTAAACACTTGCTTAGAATGTGCAGGGCCCTGATTTAATTCACAAGATGTATAAAGAGGAAAAGATATGGGGAATGGAGATAGAGAAATAAATAGAAAAGGATTTGAGATGGATCCAAGTGTGGGGCAGCCACCAAACGCAGACACTACTGCATATTCCAGCAAGATTATGCTGATGGGACCCTGATATAGCTGTCTCCTGTCAAGCTATGACTGTGCCTGGCAAATACAGAAGTGGATGCTCACAGCCATCTATTGGATGAAACACAAGGTCCTCAATGGAGAAGCTGGAGAAATTACCCAAGGAGCTGAAGGGGTCTACAAACATATAAAAGGAACAACTATATGAATACACCAGTACCCACAGAGCTCATGTCTCTAGCTGCACATGAAGCAGAAGATGGCCTAATCGGCCATCATTGGGAAGAGAGGCCCCTTGGTCTTGCAAACTTTATATGACCCAGCTCAGGTGAATGCCAGGGCCAGGAAACAGGAGTGGGTTGGTTGGTGAGCAGCATGGGGTGAGTGTATAGGAGACTTTAAGGATAGCATTTGAAATTTAAATGAAGAAAATATCTAATAAAAATTGTTTTAAAAAGGAAAGTATTTGAGTACAGAAGGAAGAATGTAATATTATGAAAGTAGATTTTGAAATTATGTACTTTGTGGATGGAGAAATAGGTTGTAAAGCAGTGGCCTTTAAAAGTTAAAAGAAAGAAACAAACAAACAAACAAAGCAAATGTGTTTTATCCTTAAATGTGATTTGTAAGAGGAACCATCCTGCAGTTGACATTTTTATTGTAAGTCCATTAGATGTAAACTATTTTTATGATAGCAACAGAAATTTGCAAGAAATTTACTTCTCTCTATACACTATACCATAATTTACAAACAGTGACCAATGATGGCATGGGTTCTTTTCTTAATCTTCTGGAGGATAGACATCTAATGGGCTTACAATAAAAAGATCAACAGCAGGATGATTCCTCTTACAAATCACATTTAAGGATAAAACATAGTGTATAGAGAGAAGTTTCTGAAGGACCAGAAAACTATGTCACACAGACTTTCACAAACAGAAAATGAGCTAAGTGGTGGAAGCTATTTGAATTAGCTGTAGTAAAACATTTGGCAGCCTGTACTTCCTATATTATCATATTGCTTATTTCTCAAAAGTAATTAGAGAAGGTCATTTCCTCCTTGTGTCTATGTGGAAAATTCTTCCTGTTCATTTACTGGCTCTTCTGGCTTGCTCAGAGGTTGATGTTTAGCTAGCTTCCTCAGCCAACTTAGGACCTCTTATCTTAAAGATGGTACCACTCACAGTCTTCTGGACCATCCAACCATAATTTATGATCAAGAAAATCTTCCATAGAAATGCTCAGAGTCTAATCTGATAAATAATTATCCATTTGGTACTCTGGTGATCTAGGATGTGTCTAGTTGGCATCACTAACTAGGATGTAATAACATCTAAATATTTTTTAAATGACCATGTCAATGTAATTGAATGTCTTTTTTGTTTGTTTGTTTGTTTTTGTTTTTGTTTTGTTTTTCAAGACAGGGTTTCTCTGTGTATCCCTGGCTGTCCTGGAACTCACTCTCTAGACCAGGATGGCCTTGAACTCAGAAATCCACCTGCCTCTGTATCCCAATTGCTTTGATTAAAGGTCTGCTCCACCACTGCCCAGCTACTCCTAAATATTTTTACATCCCGACATCTACTATGTGGGTTTCATGGGATTGGGCCTCTACACACAATCACAAATGAACTTACAAAAGAGAATTAGAAGACACTATTGCCTATGCCAGCAATATTATGCTGATGGGACCCTTATATAGCTGTCTCTTGTCAGGCTATGCCAGTGCCTGGCAAATACAGAAGTGAATGCTCACAGCCATCTATTGGATGAAACACAGGGTCCCCAACAGAGGAACTGGAGAAAGTACCCAAGGAGCTGAAGGGGTCTGCAACCGTATAGGAAGAACAATATTACCTAACCAGTACCACAGAGCTCGTGTCTTTAGCTGCATATGTAGCAGTAGATGGCCTACTCAGCCATCATTGAGAGGAGAGGTCCTTGGTCTTGCGAAGATTATATGCCCCAGTACAGTGGAATGCCAGGACCAGGAAAGAGGAGTGGGTTGGTTGGGGAGCAGGGTTGGGGGAGTGTATAGGGGACTTTCAGGATAGCATTTGAAATGTAAATGAAGAAAATATCTAATAAAAATTGTTTTAAAAAAAGAAAAGGATTTGAGTACAGAAGGCAGAATGTAATACAATGAAAGTATATTTTGAATTTATGTATTTTGAGGATGGAGAAATGGGTTGTAAAGCAGTGGCCTTTAAAAGCTAAAACAAACAAACAAACAAACAAAGCAAATGTGTTTTATCCTTAAATGTGATTTGTAAGAGGAACCATCCTTCAGTTGACATTTTTATTGTAAGCCCATTAGATGTCTGTCCTCCAGAACATTAAGAAAATAACCCATGCCATCATAGGTCACTGTTTGTAAATTATTTTGTATGATAGCAGTAGAAATTTGCAAGAAATTTACTTCTCTCTATACACTACATAGTGTATAGAGAAAAGTTTCTTAAGGACCGGAAAACTACGTCACACAGACTTGCACAAACAGAAGTTGAGCTAAGTGGTGGAAACTATTTGAATTAGCTTTAGTAAAACATTGGTCAGCCTTTACTTCCTATAATATCATATTGCTGATTACTCAGAAGTAGGAAAGTGCATTTCCTCTTTTGTTTATGTGGGAGAATTCTTCCTGTTCTCCAGCTTTATAAAGGGAACCAATTACTATAGTTTACCTCAATCCACTTTCCATCATCCATCATGAATCCTGTCATAAAAGTCAGCATACTGCTCTTCGTGACTCTATGTCTTCTCTGCTCCACAGAGGGTAAGTTTTAGATCATGGCATGTATAAATGCCTAATATTAATGAATAAGTTTCTCCTTTAATAGTGTAAGCTGTACGTTTAAGCAACACATATGTTGGTGAGTAGGGATTGAAGGTTCTATTTGGGGAACAGCTCGATTTCTCCATTATCCAGAACATAAAAGCTGTCTTCAGTAATGGGCCTTACCATTAGGGTTTGGAAAGCAACCAATAGCCTTGGTAAAAGTCCCTGATGTTGGTGCAAGTAATTCTGTGGTAATCCTTTTGCTGATGACTCAAAATGTAACCAATTTCTTGCAATAAGGTTTTCCTTGGTGGCATAAAATGTAGAGTTGGGTACTTGTCTCCTCTTCCTCTTATTACATTTATGTTTTTCCTATATGTGTATGCTCTAGGAAGCTCATAGAATAGCAATTTTCCATAAGATTTTTCAAAAGGAACTTAGTGACAGTTCCTCCCATATTTTCTCCTGAACCCTTCTATTCCCTTTACCTCCCCATTTAATATTAGTCTGGTTTCACCTCTATCTCTCTATAACTCTATATTATTCTCTACCTTGCATGGTATTTCTTCTTCTTCCCTCTGACTCCTTATTGGGAACATAACCACAGAGGTCCTTTTCATTGTAACACAGATATCAAAAGCTTAAAGTCTATGCACATATATGAGAAAACACATAATATTTGTCCTTTGGGATCTAGGTTATCCCCGTCAGAATGATTGTTTCTAGCTTCATCCATTCACCAACAAATTTCACAGTTTCATTTTTTCTTAACAGCCTCAAAATACTTCATTGTGTATATGTGCCACATTTCAAACTTTCATCAGTTGTTGAACATCTAGGCTCTTTCCAATTTCTGACTATCATAAATAAAGCAGTAATGAAAATGGATGAGCAAACACCTCTACAGTCAAATGTAGAATCCTTTGGCTATGTGGTCAAGAGTAATATAGCTGGATGTTACGGTATATCGACTCACATATTCAATGGGAACTTCCACACTGATTGCAGTACTGGTTACACCAGTTTGCTCTTCTACCAGCAAGGATGCCATTCCTTTTCCCCACATTTTCATCAGCATGTGCTATTATTTGTTTAATTGATTTTTTTCTATTTTAACTACGTGAGATGAATATTGAAGTTGTTTTAATTTGTATTTTCCTGATGGTTAGGTTGTTAAATATTTCTTTAAGTTTTCCCAGCCATTTTGTTTCACTTTAAGTGAACTGTCAATTTTTTAATTGAGTTGTTTTCTTGATGTTAAGTTTTTCAGGTTTTCATATAATCTAGATAATAATTCTCAGATAGTTGTATAATTGGTAAAGATTTCAACCTGTTATGTAAATTGCTTAATGATGATATATTTTGCTATGCAGTTTTTTAACTTCATCAGGTTTCATTCATTAATTGTTCATGATGCCCTTGCTACTGAATTTCATGTCCAGAAAGTTCATTCCTGCCCAGTCATCCAAACTTGTTTCACATTTTCTCTTCTATCAGTCTCAGGTTATTTCATCTTATGTTGAGGCCCTTGATCCATTTGGAGATCTGTTAGTGAAAATTTATAAATGTTTGTTGAAGATTTCCTCTTATCCAAGCTAGCTCCCAAATAAACGAGACTGGACAATTATATTTATTTAACAAGAATTAGGGCACAATGACTGAGAAGTATTACTCTATTTTAATCATCTAAGCTAATCTGGCTGCAGGCCCATCAAAATCCCAATGATACTTGTATGTTACTGCTTTCTCGCCTTCTGATGTTTTCTCTTGGTATCCCCTGGATTCTCTCCCTGTGGCAAATCCCTATTTTTCTCTCTCTGATGCCCCCTCATCTGACTGTGAGAAAGTCTACCCTATTCTCTCCCATGCTCGGTCATTGACTGATGTGGTCTCTTTATTGACCAATCAGGGAATAATTGGGAAGCAATGTTTGCTTAATGCTCAGACATGAGATTCTTAGAATCGGTATTCCAAACAGACAATGGGCACAGAAATAAACGTTTGAATAATACAAGAATAATTGCTACCCAAGGCACAATAACAGTATGCCTTCAGAGAAAAATTTTGTACAATGTTACAGATACAGTTCTATTTTCATTCTTCTACCATCAGCCATCCAGTTTTATGAACAACATTTCTTGAATGTTCTCTTTTTTCCATCATGTGTTTTTTGCTTTTTAATCAAAAATAAAATGCTCATAGATATGTGGAGTCATTTCTGGTCATTATTTTAATTCTATTGATCAACATACCTACTTTTATGCTATTATCAGACTGGAATGGACTTGTGCCCCTTGTCAGGCTGGTTCTATGCTTCCCTAGTGCTGTCTCAGGTCCCTCACATGATTGAATTTGAACAGACGTTATGTTCCACTCACCAGTGATCCTAAGATCATGTGGGCAGTTCTCTAGGGACTTTGGGGGTGTCAGCCGACTCTGCTCCCTAGGTGACCTGGTGCTGGCACAGACTGGAAGGGTTGCTTCTTTTCTTATCTTTGCCTCCTGCCATCTGATTATCTCAAGTGCTTGCTATCCTCTATATATCTGATTGGAGCCTGTAATTCCTATAATCCTGGTTGATTCAGAACACCTCAGAGGCCAGCTTTCTCTGTGATCCTGTGATTCCAGGATCATGTGAACCTCAGATTCTGGGTGTGTCAGATTTATTGGCAATCAAGATTCCTTTCATAGCCTGAGATCCTGGTGTCCTGGGATCCTGGAATCCTAAGATCCTGGGTATGTTATAGTGCCTGGAATTGGTATCTCCTCTGAGGACTGTGGGGTTCTCTGGTGTGTTCAAAACCAAGGTATACCAGCACCAATCAGAAGAGACCCGAGCATCAGGTCAGGCAGGGTTCCTGTGTCCTTGCTCCTGCTGTCACAGGCTAGACAGGATTGGTTTGGAACAGATGATGTGTTCCATTCACCAGTGATCCTAAGATCCTGGGCATTCTAGGGTCCCTATGTTGTGGAGAGTCCTCTGGGGACCGTGAGACCATCTGCCAATTTTGCTTGTAGGTTGCCTGGAGCTGACTCCAACACGAAGGGCAAAGGCATCCTCTCTTCTTAATTAGTTATTGATGGTAGAGGCCCCTACTCTTTGTGGGTGGTGCCATCCCTGGGTTCTATAAGAAAGTAGGGCAAGGGAGCCACAAGGAACCTGTAAATAAGCAGCATTCCTCCATGACCTCTACATCTGCTCCTGCCTCCAATCCCTGTGCGAATTTCTGTTCTGATTTAATTTGATGATGAACAGTAATGTGGAAGTATAAGCCAAACAAACCATTTCCTTCTAACTTGTTTTCATCATGGTGTTTCATCCTAGCAAATGTAACCCTAAGACTGACATGTTAACTATAAAGCTAGATGAAAGGAATTATACTGAGGTAAACTTCAGGAAACAGACAAGCAAGAAGAGGGTAGGGAAATAGTTAAACTGTTGAAACAAGAGGGATCAGGAGTTCAGTCTTCCATAAAATTATATATCAAAAAGTAAAAGGAGATACAGAATTATTCTCAAGCCCATTAGGAATGAAAGAATTCATTAGCAAGTAGATCTGCCTTGCAAGAAAAGTTTGAAAAATTCTACAGAAGGAAGAAAAACTGAACAGCCAGCATCTTTGAATTATGGAAAGCAAGATGCAAGACAAAGCAGGTAAACATAAAATAAGAAATTTTATTTTCTTCAAGTTGACCTAATAGAACAATTCATTCAAAATAATTACATCAACAATGTACAATATTACATATGCATTTGTATCTATCACATACGGCAAATATGCAAATTACATGAGTACAGTGGATAACATTAATGATACAGAGTAAGGATAAATCTGGTTCACATTGTTAGTACAAGGTACTAATACTTCCTGCAAAATATGTGTTATTTGAAGTCATACATCAGTTAGTTCTAAATGAGTACTGAAAACCTGCAGACAAAGACTTTTATTATTTTTGAGATTATAATATAAATTCATCATTTCTCCACTTCCCTCCCTTCAAACTCTCGTATATACCTTTTCTTGATCTTTTTCAAATACAGGGATGCTTTTTTTGATTAATTGTGATTAAAATATATTATATGTTTACAATATATTATATAATATATATTCCTACTACATAGATACAATAATCTCATTCTATATAATATTACTTGTATTTATACTTGCAGAGTTGACCATTTGTTGTTATTTGGTATTACATAACCAGTTGCCAATTGCCAAGCACTTCTGTGGGGAAGACAAATGCTTGTAGTGTTCCTGATTTGCTTACATTTCTTTGTGTAGGGCTCAGAATTCATGGGCTTCACCTCATCCACTTAAGTAGGACTTTTATCCTTGTTCAGGTCATGCTGAGTCAGACCTATTGGTGACATCTTAAGTGTGTAACTTCTGATATTCCAAATAGGCAACAACAATACCATATTTCTCTGGCTCTTAAAATCTTTCTGCCCTCCTTCTGCAATGATAGCTAATCTTTAGGTACAAGAGCTTTTTTAAAAGATATATCAGTTGGTGTTCGACCCTAAAACCCCACGTTTTAATATTTTTCCGTAATGGTGTCAGTCTGTTGAAAAAAATCAAGATTTCCTTGAAGAGTCAGTTCTACTCTTATCAATGAAGACAAATATTCATAATGTTATAGGGATTTTGCTGGTTTAGTAAAGCATTGGGGGTAGGTTCTTCTCCAAGATCTATGACTTCACTATTTCTAGGTTGTTGGCTACGTTTCCAGTACTAGGAATGGCATTGCTCTTGTTGATTGGATGTGAAGTCCAATTAGATTGCTATTGGTTACTGCTAAAGTATGCATGAAAGGAAATAACTTTTAAAAGTGTAAAAAGCAATATAAGTAAGTGAAAACAAAATAATATAAAACATTTGACTACAACCACAATAGTCATGGAACAAATGAATGAAAAATAAGAATGAAGAACAAGGAAATGAATAGACAATAACTATAAATATGTTAATATTAATCCTGTCAGCAGATCTTAAAACACATTAGTCTCAGTGCATTAACTGAAAGATTTCCAAAAGTGATTGAAATAGAAAACCAAGTTGTATGTTGTCTACATGATAGATACTCATGTTATCTAAATAGTTAGTTGATGGATAGATAGATTGATTGATTTGTAGACAGGAGTTCAATCCTTTATACTTGACAGGCAAGAACTTTATGATTGGGATACAATAACTCATCTAAGAAATCACATAGACATATAAGGTTAATGTATAGAGAAATACATTCCATGCTAGCAATGACCAGAATTAAACAGGAGTATAATTTCAGATATGGAGCAGTTCAAACCAATAAAAATTATGCAGGATTAAGTATTATACAAAGATATTAGGGTCAATTAGATATAGTAACACTTCACATTATGCAGCTCACAACTAATCATAAACACAAATCAAATGAATTTCACAGTCTTCTAAAGTTCACAAAGTACATACATTCAGACAGGACACATTTTATAACAGAAAACACAATTTACCAAATTTAAAAACAGTAAAAATTATATAATGTTCTCAGATCAAAATAGAGTTAACCCCAAAATAATAACCAAAATAACCCAAAACAAATGAAAATTAAATATGTTGAAATAACATGTGAACTAAAAATGAATTTCAAGAAAATACAAAAATGATTAAAAGTGAATAAAAATGCAACTTATCAAAACTTGTGAAGTGTAGTTAAAATAGTGTTACTAGGAAAATTTATTTAATCAAGAGCAAATATCAAAAGAAATTACCAATATTGATCTATCTATGGTTCTACTTTAGGAAGATAGAAGAAAACCTGACTTTAGATGGACCAAAGAATTTTATATGTACCTTACCAAAATATATGTACAGATATCATGGTCCATCAGAAAAATATATGTCAAACTGAGACTAGAATATAATTTCAACATCCATTAAAATGATAAAAATACAGAGTATTAACTATACTAAATGTCTCTAAGGGCATGGAGAGATAGGAGTTCTCATTCACTGGATAAAATGCAAAATAGAACAATCATTTTAGAATATAATTTAACAATTTCTTTGAAAACTAAAGCACTTTTATTGCTTGTTATATGATCCAGTAATCATTTTCTTTTGCAAAGGGACTTACAATTTATGCTGCCCACACATACATGTTTACAGCAGCTTTACTGATATTTGTTAAAATTTAGAAACAGCAATAACATTCAGTAGATAAGACAGAGAAACTTCAGGAAATAGAATAGGGTGTCACCATCCTGTGTGTTTGACTCCTGGACCACATAATTAGAACATGAAGATTCTTCTTCTTTGCTCCCTGACATTAGATGCTATGTGACCAGATGTTTCCTTATGGCATGAATTCTTTGTCATATGAACTGTACCTCGTAACTGTGAGCCCAAGTAAACTTTTCCTTCTTTAAGTTGCTTTTGTCCGAACATCTTATTACAGCAACCGAAAAACACCTAATATACTGTTTTTTGCCAACAGCAAACTAAAAACTATATTAAAACTGTATCTGCCAGGCCTCTCTTTTCCTCCCCCCTTGTAGTTGCTTTCTTCTCCCCGCCAAGTGATTTCTGTGGACTATATCTTTGGTATTTGTCTTAGTCAGGGTTTCTATTCCTGCACAAACATCATGACCAAGAAGCAAATTGGGGAGGAAAGGGTTTATATGGCTTACACGTCCATAGAGCTGTTCATCACCAAGGAAGTAAGGACTGGAACTGGAGCAGGTCAGAAGGCAGGAGCTGATGCAGAGGCCATGGAGGGATGTTCTTTACTGGCTTGCTTGCCCTGGCTTGCTCAGGTTGCTCTCTTCTAGAACCTAAGATTACCAGCCCAGGGATGGTGTCACCCATAAGTGGCCTTTCCCCCTTGATCACTAATTGAGAAAATGCCATACAGCTGGATCTCATGTAGGCATTTCTTCAACTAAAGCTCCTTTCTCTGTGTTAACACAAGCTGTGTCAAGTTAACACAAAACTAGCCAGTTCATACAGAGCAATTGTGATAAAAACTGCATGGTACTGGCACAGTGACAGACAAGTAGATCAATGGAATAGAATTGAAGATCCAGAAATGAATCCACACACCTATGGTCA
>NW_018392859.1:0-2859 GCF_900095145.1 Mus pahari | reverse complement strand
TACTCTCCCTTGTAAATGCTTCCCTATGCCCTTTCCAGGAACATATCCCATGTTTTTCATAATACGTTGGGAAATCTCAGAGTATTCATTGGTAAGTCTAATTCCCATGTCCTTTAACAGATCTCGTACCCATAAGGAGATTGGCAAATCAAGGATGTAGGGTTGTATTTTTCCTTTCCTTCCTTCCATGTCTCTCCATGTCAATCCTCTAGCACTCACCTTAGGGGAACTTTCAAAACCCAGTTCTTTGAGGGTTTGATCTGATGTCTGGAGTGGCCAACCTGTGGGCCAATCTTTGATGGATATTATACTTTTGTCTGCCCAGGTATCTAGGAGTCCTAAAATAATCTTTCCTTCAATCTGGATTTCTATAACAGGGCGTCTATCCATATCCATAGAAAGATAGGTGAAGTTATTTCCAGTAGATCTGAATCCTTCCTCTCTACGAATCCTGGAACTAGCAGGGAAAAGTTTATGCTTACTTGGTAATAATAATAATTGAGCAATTCTATCTCCTGGGGAGATAGATGTAATCCCCCTAGGTGATTCTACCATTATCTTAACTACACCAGTATAATCAGGGTCAATGACGCCAGGGATAAAAATCAGACCTTTTAAGGCAGAAGAAGACCGTCCCAGCAACAATCCCACCGTATGGGGGTGGGAGTGGTCCTTGAAAATCCGTTTCTATCAATTGAACCCCCATTTGTGGTGTTAGTATGAGTCTGGTAATAGAGCAGAGGTCAAATCCTGGGGAGCCCGCAGTGGCTCGCCTCGGTCCCTCGGATGACAAAGGGAGGGTCACCGCTCCTGTTGATTCTGTTCTCTCTCACTCATGGCCCCATATATTCGAGGGCCCTGGGGTGGAGGGCCCTTCTGCCCATTTTTTGGTCGCGTTCCACAATACCCAGGTTGTAGGGGCTGACCATCTAGAGTCTTGGTAGATCTATATTAATTTTCCCAATGATTGCCCTTTTTACATCTGGGACACATACCTGGCCTACTCTTTCCCTTTTCTAAAGGCATCCAATTTGGACAGTCATCTTTAAAATGACCAGCTTTATCACAATTAAAGCAGCCTCCATTTCCTTGATTTCCTTTTCTGGTGGCACTCAAAATGACTGCAGCAAGGCCTGCATTAGTCAAAGAGCCTCTAAGCTCTCTGCAAACTTTCATCCATGCTTCCAATCCTTTATGTTTATATGGGGCTATAGCAGTGCGGCACTCCTTAGTGCACTGTTCAAAAACTAGCTGCTTAACAAATGGCATTGCTTGGTCAGGATCACCAAAAATCTTTGTTGCAGCGTCCACCATCCTGGCCACAAAGTCTGAGAACGGCTGAGCAGCTCCCTGGGTGATCTTTGTAAGGTTGCCAGACACTTGACCTCTGTTTGGCAAAGCTTTACAAACTTTCATGGCAATATCATTAACTTGTGCATGAACTGCCTCAGGGTAACCAGTCTGAGTGTTGGCATATCTGCCCTGCCCCAGAAGCATATCAGCATCCCAATGCATCTGAGGCACTACACCTGTAGTGAGATTGGTTGCTGCTTGGGCATTAGCAAATTCATAAAGAAATGCCTTCCAATATAAATACTGCCCAGGGCTTAAACAGGCCCTTGTCAGGCCTCCCCAATCTCCAGGAGTCATGTAATAGCGAGCCAATGCCTTGACTTGAGCCACGGTAAAAGCAGCATTCAAGCCATAAGTCCTTACTGATTCTGCCAAAACTTTTACTGTCTTAAAGTCAAGTGGCTCTTGGATTCTTTGCTGGTTGACATCTAAGAATACTGGGAAGGTGCCACAAACTTCCCTCCATGTCTGAGGACAAAAGGATGTACCCTCTCCTTTAGAGGGTGTATAAGGGGGAAGGGCTGATGGCTTGGCCCTTTTCTTAATTTTTATAGTCCCTACATTTGTTTGCAGAGGGTCAGGACCATATCTATCATCTTCATGGTGCACTGCCTCATCTTCCAATTCTTCCTCCTCACTGCTACTGAGCTCTGTGTCATTTTCCAATGTCAGCTCCCTAAGGGAAGGGTAAAGGAATGACCCCCCTTCGCTAGCTTTTGCTGCTCTCTCCCTTAGCTTAGGTTTAGCTTTCCTTCTCCTTGTGCTAGGCTGTTTCAAGGAAAAGCAGCAACAAGTACAAAGAAAAAAACAAAACCAACACCACCACTGCCAGGACCGAGTAGCTAAGGAGCCAATCCCACATAGTTACAATCCTGTGAACTTTATAGCCCCAAGTACCTGGGATCTTTATTGTCTCTGCTTACCTCTGGAGAGCCTTATTGTCCCTATTTTCTCTAGGGAACCTATGGGTACTGCCATCCTGGTGCTGAAGAGTTCTGGATCTGCGAGGGTCTTCCTCGGGTCCCTGTATGGGCCACCAGCTGAAGTGACCATGCTTGGCCAGCAAGAATGACGCAACACCAAAGATCCTTCTCAAAAGCACTTTATCCAGGAACTCTTTTCATGATGGTATGGGGGACCCCAATGGACCAGGGCGGCCGCCCTATATACTGGAGCGTTCATCACCTGGTTGCTCTGTGCTTTGTTGTCACTACGGGATAGGCTAGTAAAGAATCACCTCATTACCATAAGGATGGGCAGTGAGGGCTGTGCTGAGTCATGGCTAGGTAGAACTTCGCATGTCTGTCCTAAGGCGGCAAGTGAGTTGTTTATCAGATGGCCAGCGGAAGTCAGCACCATCTTGTAATGGCAGAAGGGCGCACTACAAATATCGATGCAAAAATACTCAATAAAATTCTTTCAAACCAAATCCAAGAACACATCAAAACAATCATCCATCATGACCAAGTAGGCTTCATTCCAGGGATTCAGGAATGGTTTAATATA
>NW_018392858.1:0-2906 GCF_900095145.1 Mus pahari | reverse complement strand
ACTTTATATGCCCCATAGAGGGGAACACCAGGGTCAAGAAGTGTGAGTGAGTGGGTAAGGGAGCAGGGTGGGAGCTTATAGGGGATGTTTGGGATAGCATTTGAAAAGTAAATGAATGCCAGGGCCAAGAAGAGGGAGTTGGTGGGTAGGGAGAACAGGGGTGGGAAGGGAGGTTATAGGGAACTTTTAGGATAGCATTTGAAATGTAAATAAGGAAAATATCTAATAAAAAAAATTTCATTGCATTGGTACAGTGACAGGCAGGTAGATCAATGGAATAAGAATGAAGCCACACACCTATGGCCAGTTGATCTTTGACAAAGAAGCTAAAACCATCCAGTAGTAAAAAGACAGCATTTTTAACAACTTGTGTTGGTTCAACTGTCAGTTAGCATGTAGAAGAATGTAAATCCACTCATTCTTGTCTCCGTGTACAAAGCTCAAGTCTAAGTCCATCAAGAACCTCCACATAAAACCAGAGACACTGAAACTAATAGAAGAGAAAGTAGGGAAGAGCCTCAAGGAAATGGGCACAGGGGAAATTTTCCTGAACAGAACACCAAAAACTGAGGGTCTAAGATCATGAATTGACTCATGGGACCTCAAAAAACTGCAAAGCTTCTGTGAAGCAAAGGACACAGTCAATAGGATGAAACATCAACCAATAGATTGGGAAAAGATTTTTTACCAACCCTGTATCCGATAAAGGGCTAATATCCAATATACACAAAAAACTCAAGAAATTAGACTCTAGAGAATCAAGTAACCCTATTAAAAATGGTGTATAGAGTTAAACAAAGAATTCTCAACTGAGGAATAGAATACAAAATGGCTGAGAAGCTCCTAAAGAAATGTTCAACATCCTTAGTAATCAGGGAAATGCAAATCAAAGCAACCCTGANNTTCCACCTCACACCACTCAGAATGGCTAAGATCAAAATCTCAGGTGACAGCAGATGCTGGCGAGGATGTGGAGAAAGAGGAACACTCCTCCATTGCTGGTGGGATTGCAAGCTGGAAACCAGTCTATCAGTTTCTCAGAAAATTGGACATAGTACTACCTGAGGACCCAGATATACCACTCCTGGGCATATACCCAGAAGATGCTCCAACATTGAATAAGGACATGCTCCACTATGTTCCTAGCAGCCTTATTTATAATAGCCACATGCTGGAAAGAACCAAGATGTCCCTCATCACAGGAATGAATACAGAAAATGTGGTACATTTACACAATGGAGTACTACTCAGCTATTAAAAACAATGAATTCATGAAATTCTTAGACATATGGATGGAACTAGAAAATATCATTCTTAGTGAGGTAACACAATTAGTTATGTACCCACTGATAAGTGGATATTAGCCCAAACGCTTGGTATACCCAAGATACAATTCACAGACCACATAAAGCTTAAGAAGAAGGAAGACCAAAGTGTGGATACTTCATTCCTTCTTAGAAAGGGGAAGAAAATACCCATTGGAGGAGATACAGAGACAAAGTGTGGAGCAGAGACTGAAGGAAAGCCTATCCAGAGACTGCCCCACTTGGGGATCCATCCCATATACAGATACCAAACCCAGACACTATTGTGGATACCCAAAGTCCCCAATGAAGGAGCTAGAGAAAGGACCGAAGGAGCTGAAGTAGTATGCAGCCCCACAGCAGGAACAACCATATGAACCAACCAGTAACCTCAGAGCTCCCAGGGATTAAACCACCAACCAAAGAGTGTACAAGAAGGGAACCATGGCTCCAGCCACATATATAGCAGATGATGGCCTTATCGGACATCAATGGGAGTAGAGGCCCTTGGTTGTGTGAAGGCTCGATGCCCCAGTGTAGGGGAATGTCAGGACAGGTAAGCAGGTGTGTGTGGATTGTTGAGCAGGGGGCGGGGGATGGGATAGGGGTTTTCAGAGTGGAAACCAGGAAGGGGGATAACATTTGAAATTTAAATAATGAAAATGTTTAATTAAAAAAAGAAAAATCTCTAAAAAGTTAATTTAACTACAATGACAGTATTTTTCCTATTCTCTTCCCTCCTTTCAAACCCCCTCTCAAATACTTCAAGGCCACTGTGTGTGTGTGTGTGTGTGTGTGTGTGTGTGTGTGTGTAGCAACAGTAGCATATATGTGTGTATTTGCTTAAATATAATACTCTGAGTCTATTTAGTGCTGTGCTTGGGAACCTTTAGAATCTCTTCCCTGAGGAAGGCCAGTCTTCTCTCAGCAGATACTAATAATACTCTGTTGTCAGAGAAACAGTACTTACAAAGTATAAGAATACCTCATATATATTTATATGCAGGTCAAATTTGAGAGTCCATATTTTATCAAGATGCAGGCCAACTTGAGTCAAGGACAGGTGAGATTTAGGAGAGGAATTGTCTTCTGTTGGTTCAAGACTGGGTACAGAGGCTCCGGTCATTGCCGGGGAGAGGGCAGACTGCAGAAGGGAAAGAGCTTCTGGGACAGATCCCGGTTCTGGCTCCAGACATCCGGGCACCATCCCTGCCAGACCCCGGAGCGTTCTCACTTCCTGAGCTGGTAAGGGAGCCATCTTTGCTCCGGTATGCCCAGGCTCCGGTCATTGCCAGGGAGAACGTGGACTGCAAAAGGGACACAGCTTCTGGGACAGACCCCGGTTCTGGCTCCAGACATCGGGGTACCATCCCCACCAGAGCAGAGGTGTTCGCCCTGGTGCGCTCTCACTGCCTGAGCTGGTAAGGGAGCCATCTTTGCTCTGGTTCGCCCAGGCTCCAGTCTGCACTGGCGAGAGTGTGGACTACAGAAGCTACACAGCTTTGGAACAGACAGAAGCAATCTAGCTTATGGGACAGACTCTGTTTCAGGCTCCAGATATCTGGGCACCTTCCCCGCCAGAGGAAAGGTGGCCACCTGGGA
>NW_018392857.1:0-12919 GCF_900095145.1 Mus pahari | reverse complement strand
CTCTCTCTCTCTCTCTCTCTCTCTGTGTGTGTGTGTGTGTGTGTGTGTGTGTGTGTACTTAGACGCATGTGCCATGGCACCAAGTGTAGAGCAGAGGACAATTTGAGGCAATCAGTCCCCCACTTATACCATGTAAATAAAAAATTAGCTGAAGTGCTCAGGTTTAAAATGATAATATGAAATTTTGTTTTAGGTATTTAAAAAACTTAGGGTAACCCACTGATGCCTATGTGCTATCACCTATGTAATTTGTACTCTTAGGTTGATCCCAGGCCTTGACACCACTAATCCAGTCCACAAAGGTATTTGAGCTGGGAGCAGTATTTTTGCATGTCCCTTGCCCCAGGCAGATGATATCCTGTATTTGAGAGATGTGGAAATCAACACTGGGATGACATATCTATAATGTCATTGTTCCTGGCTAGACACCCGTATGTGTCAGTATGAGTAATGAAATATGAAAAGTGTATTGGGTCTCTCCTTCTCATTCTCCCTCCTTGCTAGCTCTCTCTCCACACAAAGACACACACAGAAGGAGAGAGAGTATGTATGTATAGATAGATAGATAGATAGATAGATAGATAGATAGATAGATAGATAAACATAGGTGATATAGACAAGCATAGATTTGGATATAGATTATATAGATATATAGATGAAATAGATATAGATGAAGATGATATACATAGGTATAGATAGAGATAGATAGGTATGAAATGTAGTTGTAGTTCAATTCAACATGCCTGTATCCAGGTTATACACTCTTATGGGGGCTTCTTGGCGGAGTAGTAATGAATTTCTACAGTTCACTTCTCTGCATAGAGGTCACGCTGTGCCTGGCAGTAATCTCCACTGCCCTTCAGAAACTGCATAAATGTGTGACTGAGAACACCACAGAACTGAGGAATATGTCTACTCATTGAAGATTGTGGCCTAATCATACAGCCGGTCCGGAGGCAGCGCAGGTGGCAGCATGTGGCAGTGGGAGTCTCCAGGTGGAGGCGATGCAGGCAGCAGGGGAGTGGGGGGGAGCACCAGACGACCATGCAGTGAGCTGCCAGAGGAGCATCTCTGAGCCAGCTGTAGCCCAGAGCCCATGCTGATGCTTTTTTTAAATTTAATTTTATTTGTAATTAATTTTTTACACTCCATATTCCATTTACCGACCCTCCCCATCTACCCTCCGACTGCTCCACATCCCACACCTCCTCCTCACCCCACCCCATCTCCATACGGATGCCCCCACCCCCTACCACACCTGACTTCTAAACTCCCTGGTGCCTCCAGTCTCTTGAGGGTTAGGTGCATCATCTCTGAATGAACACAGACCTGGAAATCCTCTACTGTATGTGTGTTGGGGGCCTCATATCAGCTGGTGTATACAGTCTGTTTGGTGGTCCAGTGTTTGAGAGATCTCGGAGAAGGGGTTACAGATTAAGACTACTGGTCCTCCTACAGGATCGCCCTTCTCCTCAGCTTCTTTTAGCCTTCCCTAATTCAACAACAGGGGCCAGCTGCTTCTGTCCATTGGTTGGGTGCAAACATCTGCATCTGACTCTTTCAGCTGCTTGTTGGGTCTTTCAGAGGGCAGTCATGATAGATCCCTTTTTGTGAGCACTCCACAGCCTCAGTAATCGTCAGGCCTTGGGACCTCCCCTTGATCGATCTAACTTTGGGCCTGTCGATACTTTTTTAAAGACTTATTTATTGTGTATAAAATGTTCTGTACTCCATGTATGTCTGCAGGCCAGAAGAGGGCACCAGATCTCACTATAGATGGTTGTGAGCCATCATGTGGTTGCTGAGAATTGAACTCAGGACCTCTAGAAGAGAAGACAGTGCTGTTAACTTCTGAGCCATCTCTCCAGCCACAAAACATTGATCCTTTACACACAAAATTCTATAGAAAATAGCACAACATGTTATGTTTCTCATAAGGCTCCATGGGTATCTCTCAAAATGAGTCATGATCTATCTGAGAACTTAATGGTCAAAGATGGGATAGAAACCCTCCCTAGACTGGGATTAAAAATATTCAACAACACCTAGGTCAGTCCCATGTAAGCTCACTGATTGGCGGTCCAGTCTTTGCAAGACCCTGTGTCCCTAGATTACTTGTTTATGTAGGTTTTCATGTGGTTACCCTCTGACTCCTACAATGCTTTACTCTCAGAATTCTACAAGCATTGCATAATATTTGACTATATGTGTTTCACTGTATCTGTTTCTATCATTTTGGGGGGTGAACCCTATTTCATGATAGTTATGCTAGCCTCCTGTCTGCAGGTATATCAGAATATCTAGGTCCTGTGAGGGTTCTATGCCCCAGGATAGGGGAATACCAGGGCCAGGAATGGGAGTGGGTGGGTTGGGATGCAGGGGGAGGGGGTAGGGGATAGGGAATTTTCAGAGGGGAAACTAGGAAAGGGGATAACATTTCAAATGTAAGTAAAGAAAATATCTAATTAAAAAAAGATAATTTCTCCTAAATATTTGAACATGGTCATAGCTAGCATATTAATTTTATATTGTGTTGATGTGTAATAATATTAATAATGTAACTGATTACCTATATAAGATTATCTCAATAAATAATAAGGTAAAAAAAAAAAAGCAGTGTCGGGGGCATGTGTCCCAGATAAGTGCTTTAAGTGGGTGTTATTTTGATATTTATGTTGAATGCCATAATCATCAAGTTGATTATGTTTTACTGCACATCAGTCAAAACACAAGCATGGGTCCTCAGGAAGTACTTTGTCCAATTTTCTGAGGAACCGCCAGACTGATTTTCAGAGTGGTTGAACCAGCTTGCAATCCCACCAGTAATGGAGGAGTGTTTCTCTTTCTCCACATTCTCACCAGCATCTGCTGTCACATAATTTTTTGATCTTAGCCATTCTGACTGGTGTGAGGTGGAATCTCAGGGTTGCTTTGATTTGCATTTCCCTGGTGACTAAGGATGTTGAACATTTCTTTAAGTGCTTCTCAGCCCTTTGAGTTTCCTCAGTTGAGAATTCTCTGTTTAGCTCTGTACCCCATTTTTAATAGGATTATTTGATTCTCTGGAGTCTAAGTTCTTGAGTTCTTTGTATATATTGGATATTAGCCCTCTATAGGATGTAGGGTTGGTAAAGATCTTTTCCCAGTCTGTTGGTTGTCATTTTGTTTTATTTACAGTGTCCTTTGCCTTACAGAAGCTTTGCAATTTTTGAGGTCCCATTTCAATCCTACTAAAATCAGAGACTAGACAAGGCTGCCCTCTCTCTCCCTATCTATCCAATATAGTACTTGAAGTTCTAACTAGAACAACAAAAGGAGGTCAAAGGGATACAAATTGGAAAGGAAGAAGCCAAAATATCACTATTGACAGATGATATGACAGTATACTTAAGGGACCGCAAAAACTCCACCATGGAACTCCTATAGCTGATAAAAAACTTCAGCAAAGTGGCCAGATATAAAATTAACTCAAACAAATCAGTAGCCTTCCTATACTCAAAGGATAAACAGGCTAAGAAAGAAATTAGGGAAATGACACCCTTCACAATAGTCACAAACAGCATAAAACATCTTGGTGTGACTATCCAAACAAGTGAAAGATCTGTATGACAAGAACTTCAAGTCTCTGAAGAAAGAAATCAAAGAAGACCTCAGAAGATGGAAAGAGCTCCCATGCTCATGGATTGGCAGGATTGATATAGTTAAAATGGCCATTTTGTCAAAAGCAATCTATAAATTCAATACAATCCCCATCAAAATTCCAATTCAGTTCTTCATAAATAGCATTTGAAATGTAAATGAAGAAAATACCTAATAAAAAATTGGAAAAAGTTAAAAAAAAAAAAAAAGAAAAGAAAAGAAAAGAAAGAGCAGTTCTCAAATTATTTGGAAAAGCAAAAAAAATCCCAGGATAGAAAAAACTATTTTCAACAATAAAAGAATTTCTGGGGGAATCAGCATCCCTGACTTCAAGCTGTACTACAGAGCAATAGTGATAAAAAAAACTGCATGGTATTGGTACAGTGACAGACAGGTAGATCAATGGAATAGAATTGAAGACCCAGAAATGAATCCACACACCTACAGTCATTTGATCTTTGACAATGGAGGTAAAACCATCCAGTGGATAAAAGACAGCATTTTATTTTATTTTATTTTTAATTTTTGTGACTAAACAATTTTTTTCTTTTTATTAGATACTTCCTTTATCTACATTTCAAATGTTATCCCCTTTCCTAGTTTCCCCTCTGAAAACCCCCATCCCTTTCCCCCTCCCCCTTCTCACCAACCCACCCACTCATACTTCCTGGCCCTGGCATTCCCCTATACTGGGGCATAGAATCTTCACAGAACCAACGGCCTCTCCTCCCGCTGATGACAGTCTAGGCCATCCTCTGCTACATATGCAGCTAGAGCCATGAGCCCCACCATGTGTTTTCTTTGTTTGGTGGTTTAGTCCCAGGGAGCTCTGATGGTACTGGTTAGTTCATACTGTCCCTCCTCCTATGGGGCTTCAAACCCCTTCAGCTCCTTGGGTACTCCCTTTAGCTCCTTCATTGGGGACCCTGTGCTCTGTTCAATAGATGGCTGTGAGCATCCACTTCTGTATTTGTCAGGCACAGGCAGAGCCTCTCAGGAGACAGCTATATCAGGCTCCTTTCAGCAAGCTCTTGTTGGCATCTATAATAATGTCTGGTTTCGGTGGTTATAGGATGGATCCCCAGGTGGGGCAGAAAAGACAGCATTTTCAACAAATAGTGCTGGTTCCACTGGCAGTTAGCATGTAGAAGAAGGCATATTGATCCATTCTTATCTCCCTGTACAAAGCTCAAGCCCAAGTGGATCAAGGACCTCCACATAAAACCAGAGACACTGAATCTAATAGAAGAGAAAGCAGGGGAAAGTCTTGAACACACAGGCACAGGGGAAACGTTCCCGAACAGAACTCCAATGGCTTATGCTCAACATATCAATATTTATTGGCTGTTGTGTGACTGTTTGTTGGTGGTTTGTTTTCTTTTGATTTGATTTGATTTGATTTGATGTGTTTCGTTTGCATAGAAAAAGGTAGGAGCTTTCTGTCAGTGCCTAGGTAGGCTGGTGGGGTTCAGGCAGAAGATTGGGGACTTTCTATCCACACAGGAGAGTGCCATGGACAGATAATTTAAGATGTCCTTTCAATGCATCTTAACCAAATCTGATTGTGTAAATCAAAAACAAGAGAAAATATAGACGGCTAGCCCTCAGATTATGGAAACTTAGGGCCTTTAGGATGATGCCAAAGGTGGGTGCCCTGTTGAATCCTAATTGTGTGACAACTGCTGGCCCAGGCCTGCTTCTGCACTTTGGGTACCCTGGCACCTGCTTTGCTGGAAGGAATGAAGCTCAGCTGGGTAGGTGAGTTAGCAGAATCTCAGCCAGTGTGGGCACAGTAGAAAAGGCTGTCTCTAGAGACCGTTTCCAGTGAAATAGCTCTTTTTATTAGGTGTAAACAGAGGATATATAAACCTTGAGGAGTGGGGAGGGTTTGGAGGCGAGTGCACATCATTGGCAGAGGCTGAGGTACATGAAGTTTTCATTTGCATGAAGAAGAATTCCGGGTAGTAGCTGGACATTTCTTAATAAGGAGACAGAGTTTAACATAAAACCTTGACACAGGGGTATATGACTACCTCAAAGGTGGCAGAGACGGGGGTTGTACAAGCTATGTATGTGAGTACATCCAGACCCAGATCCAAGAAGGAACAGCCCTTCCAGTACTGTGATTCTCGGGGTTTGGAGATATCCTGACCTCATTTTTGTTCCAAGATGACTCCAGCAATTACATGACTTTCAGCCCCACAATGAAGAACATAGAACAAGGCCCCTTAGGATCCCTAAAGATTAACAGTAAGGGAGAAATGGTGGGGAAGCTTAGAGCCAGAAGTTCTATGACATGCCTCAACCAGAGACGAGATTCCACAAAGGAAATGTGAAATAAAATACAAATACAATCTAGAATATATAAGCTCACAAATGTGACCAACAGCATCGGGATAGCGTGGGCTGCTCTGGTCTCAGCATGGCCTCTGTTGTTCTGATTGGGATTATGTATGTAGTGCATTCTCTGGTGGTGTCTGTTTAGGCAAATCACCATGGAGACACTGGTCCAGGCTATGATGCCAATGAATATGATGTCATGGGAAAAACCTCAAGAAATTTATGTCTACACTGACCCCAGAGGTGGAGCACATACACATGCCTTTAGAATCAGAGTCATTTCAGTGGTTATTCCCACATCTCTCAAATATAGATCTCATCCATCCAGGACAGAAGATTTTCAAACTCCTGCTCAGTGCTTCAACATCTATGTGGACTGGGTAAGTGAGCTCATGGTCTGGTCTTCCTCTGAGACCAGGGATTACCTATGGCAGCAGCACCGGGAAATCACCAAAAAAAAAAAAAAAACCAAAACTACAATATTGTCTAAAACCCGAGAACTTCAGTTATTTCTTTCATTTATATGGTATAAGTGGGGAAATGAGTTTCTCAACTTGTCCTCCGCCCTCCACGTGGGTACCATAGCACATGCATCTAAGCACACATGGCACATTCATCTAAACACACACACAATAAATAAAGCAGTGTGACTGGAAGCGTGTATGATGAAGGCAGTTTAAGAACACCTTCTGAGGTGAAGAGAGAGGTTGAGTGGTCGGTAGTGAAATCAAATTACAGGGTAAAGTCGTCGGGGAATCTAAGACGGTGGGTATCAAGCAGTGTGTCTTCTACATACTCCACAGGATATACTGAGGATTCTTCGCTAAGCACTTCTGAGAATAGGTGCATGAGACCTGAACATCTATGATTTCAATAGCGGTTGCAAACCAGGATGGGATGTGCACTGTGTGTCCTGGGAGGACTCAGTTGGTTTGGAGAGTCACACCCTCCTCCTCTCTGCAACATCAAGAGACAAGGGGACAGAAGGCAAATGGAAATATATGTTAGGATATAGATTCCTGTACATTTATAATGTACTTCCAGTAGTATTTAATTCTTTTTTTTTTTTTTTTGGTTTTTCAAGACAGAGTTTCTCTGTATAGCCCTGGCTGTCCTGGAACTCACTGTGTAGACCAGGCTGGCCTCAAACTCAGAAATCCGCCTGCCTCTGCCTCCCGAGTGCTGGGATTAAAGGTGTGCGCCACCACGCCCGGCTAGTAGTATTTAATTCTTAAAATCACATTTATTATTTTCTATGAGTGTATTCTGGTGTGTCTATGCCATTGTAGCTGGAATTTTGGGTGATCTCTTAGTGGTAACCATATTATAAAATGAACATTGTGAGTTATTTCTTTGGATTCATAGTTTAATTAATACAAGTATTTAAGAATGAAAAAATGGGCCGGGCGTGGTGGTGCACGCCTTTAATCTCAGCACTTGGGAGGCAGAGGCAGGTGGATTTCTGAGTTCGAGGCCAGCCTGGTCTACAAAGTGAGTTCTAGGACAGCCAGGGCTACACAGAGAAACCCTGTCTCGAAAAATAAAAACAAAAACAAACAAACAAAAAAAGAATGAAAAAATGGAAGCCAAAGAATTGTTTTATTAGCATTTAAAAGAAAAGAAAGCCCACCAAATTAGACAAACTCTAAGCGTCATCAGAGTTTCAATAAAGGAGAATGAACAAGTAATGGAGAATGCTATAACCTCCAATTAAACCATCATGGGATTTAGTCGCATGGGGCAGACAGCCTTATTATAAGGAGAAGGGCTGGGAGAATGTCATAACAATGCCAAGTGTTAAGGGAAGCATTTTTTTTTCCTTGCGTCTTTCTTTAAATTTATTTGTAATTCATTTTTTACACTCCATATTCCATTCCCTGCCCCTCCCCTCCCACCCTCCAACTGCTCCACATCCCACACCTCCTCCCCACCACACTCCATCTCCACATGGATGTTCCCACCTTCCACCTCATCTGACCTCTAAACTCCCTGGGGCCTCCAGTCTCTTGAGGGTTAGGTGCATCATTTCTGAATGAACATAGACCTGGAAGTCCTCTACTGTATGTGTGTTGGGGACCTCATATCAGCTGGTGTATGCTGTCTGTTTAGTGGTCCAGTGTTTGAAAGATCTCGGGTCCAGATCAGTTAAGACTGCTGGTCCTCCTATAGGATCACCCTTCTCCTCAAACTGGTACAACCACTCTGGAAATCAATCTGGAGGTTCCTCGGAAACTTGGAACAAGATCTACCTGAGGACCCAGCTATACCACTCTTGGGAACATACCCAAAAGATGCCCCACCATGCCACAGGGTCACATTTTCCACTATGTTCATAGTGGCCTTATTTGTGATAGTCAGAAGCTGGAAACAACCTAGATGTCCCATGACTAAAGAATGGATACAGAAATGTGGTTCATTTACACAATGGAATACTACTCAGCTATTAAGAACAAGGACATCCTGACTTTTGTAGGCAAATGGATAGAACTAGAAAATATCATCCTAAGTGAGGTAACTCAGATGCAAAAGGATATGCATGGTATGCACTAACTAATAAGTGGATATTAGCCAAAAAAAAAAAAGCATACAGAATACACAAGATACAGTCCACAGAATTCAAAAGGCTCAACAAGCTGAAATGCCCAAGTAAGGCTGCCTCAGTCCCACTTGGGAGAGAGAAGAAAGCAATAACAAGTGGGGAGGGAGGGAGAGACTTGGGAGGGAAAGCAGATGGGGAGGGGGGAATCTGATCTGGTATTGGGGGAAGGAAAAGGACTGAAGCCCTGAGGGCCTGCAGAAAGAATGTAAACAGGCAACCTCAGGAAATAGCAGGTTGCGGGGACCCCCAGAATGCACCAGAGACCTGGGAGGTGAGAGACTCCCAGGACTCATAGGGAAGGACCTTCAATGAAATGCCTGAAAATAGGGAGAGGGAACTTAAAGATCCCACTTCCAGCAGGAAGACAGGGCATCAAGTGAGGGATGGGGTTGCCATCCCACAGCCACACCTCTGGCTCATAATGTTTCTGTCAGAAAGAATTATAGGGATGGAAATGGAGAGGAGCTTGTGGAAAAGAAGGCCCAGAGACAGACCCAAAGTGGGATCCAGGTCCAGGGGAGATCCCAAGGCCTGACAATATTACTGAGGCTATGGAGCACTCAGAAAAAGGGATCTATCATAACTGCCCTCCGAAAGACCCAACAAGCAGCTGAAAGAGTCAGATGCAGATATTTGCACCCAACCAATGGACAGAAGCAGCTGACCCCTGTTGTTGAATGAGAGAAGGCTGGAGGAATTTGAGAATAAGGGAAGCATTCTTAGAACAGAGGTAGAAATAAGAATATCTCAGAACAGCATGGATATCCTCTGTAAGATCCTTGCTAGGGGTTAGGGATATGAAATGAAAAAGTAAAGTGATCAAGCAGATAATTAATCTGCCCATCTCTGTATGGTGAGGCCACCTTCCAGTGGGTGGCTCTTCCTCCTGGAGACATAATTCCTTAGCCAAGTGATTGGTCCATGTAACCTGAAAGTAATTACTCCAAGCAAATCAAAGATCTTACTCTCTTGGGTAAAAGAATTTTTGTTTTCTTAGACTTTACTGCTATTATGATATTCTCCTTCTGAATGGAAACCCGAAATCATTTAGGACAACATCGGGGATTTAAGGACCCAACCATTTCTGGCATCTTTGATCTCTGAAGTGGATCTATTGCTCAAAGACCCACAGGAATGCCTGGCTTTTAGCAAAGAAAGAAACTCCTTCTGACACATAATAATCAAAACATTAAATGTACAGAACAACAACAACAAAAGAGAACATTAAAATCTGTAAGGGAAAAGACCACGGAAAAACTTCTGTAGCTATTCTAATATCTAATAAAATAGACTTTCAATTCAAAGTAACCAAGATATGATGAAGGACACTTCATGCTCATCAAAGGAAAGATCCACCACCAAGATAACGTATTAATTCTGAATAACTATGCTCCAAATGCTAGGGCATATAGGAATCTATATTCCTAAGAGAAATATTATTAAGTTAAAATTCACATATCCAACTCCACACGTTAATAGTGAGAGACTTCAACACACACTTCCACTAATGGAAAGGTCATTGAAACAGAAACTAAACATAGAAATAATGAAACTAAAGAGATTATGTATCAAATGGTCCTAACATATATTTATAGAATACTTCATCTAAACACAAAAGAATATACCTTCTTCTCAGCACCGTATGCTACCTACTTCAAATTTGACCATGTACTCAGTCACAAAACAAGCCTCAAAAATAGATTTGTTAGAAAATTGGACAGAACAAATAACCCCTTGCACTTTACCATATCACTATGGATTAAAACTGGACTTCAACAGAAACAACAGAAATCCTACAAGCTCTTAGAAACAGACCAACTAGTCAATGACCACTGGGTCAAAAAGAAAAGAAATCAAAGCTATTCTAGAATTCAATAAAAAGGAAGACACGGCATATCCAAATGTATGGGACACAATGAAGGCAGTGCTAAGAGGAAATTTCATAGCACTAAGTGCTTTCATAAAGAAACTGGGCAGTTCTTATTTTAATGATTTAAAAGTACACATCTAAACTCTGGAAAAAGAAGGAGGAGGAGGAAGAAGAAGCAGAAAAAGAAACAGCAGCAGCAAACACTCCAAAAAGGAGTAGTTGACAGGAAATAAACTCAGGGCTGAAATCAGTCAATGAGAAACAAAGAGAATAATACAAAGAATCAATGCCAAAAATATAAAGAATCTTTCCTTTAGAAAGACCATCAGCATGTCATCTAGAGTCTGGTATTTCCCATGTGTGGCCCAGTACATTTTAGTCTGACAAATATGTCAACTGAATCCACTATGCCCTCCTTGATTCTTTTTTTTTTAAAAGATTTATTTATTTATTATATGTAAGTACACTGTAGCTGTCTTCAGACACTCCAGAAGAGGGTGTCAGATCTTGTTACGGGTGGTTGTGAGCCACCATGTGGTTGCTGGGATTTGAACTCAGGAACTTCAGAAGAGCAGTCGGGTGCTCTTACCCACTGAGCCATCTCACCAGCCCCCTCCTTGATTCTTTGGGTGACTACATTGCTTACATGTTTGCATGTAGATCACTATTTCATTTGAGACACCATTGATGTCTAATAAGATGCTTCATAGACTGTGTCCTTTTTAATTGAGTCTGCTGTGTACAGACACAATCCTGGACTTAGCGGCAAGGCTATAAATTGAATAACCATTCAGAAATACAAAGAAACCTTCACGTTCACTGTTGCTCTATTCACAATTTTTAGGGATTAAAAACAGCTTAGAGCTGTTCTCAGATGAGAAACTAAAATAGATATCAGAGATGGGCGGAGGGTGGGAACTGAGAGGGAGAGGTGCTAGGAGAGTAATAGGGACAAGCATCAGTTGTGGAGAGCCGGGGCCAAAGAGGACTTGAAGAGAGACTGGAAATCTGTATGGGGTATCTCTGGGATAAGCCTAATATGGGGGAGGCCCCCTGGAATCTATGGGGATGACCCTAGCTGACACTGTTAGCGACTGTTGATATGGAGACTGAGTGGCCACCTCCAGTGGCAGGGAGAACTTCCAGTGGAAGGAGGGGGACATCAACCCACCAGCAAAACTTTTGATCCAAAATTTTCCTGCCTACAGGATGTACAAGGATAAAGACAGAACAGAGATTGGGAGAATGGCTGGCCAATGACTGGCCCAACCTGAGAGAGCCAACCCCTGGCACTATTAATAATAATAATACTCTGCTATTGTTACAGACAGACGCCTAGTGTAACTGTCTCCTGAAAGGCTTCATTCAGCAGTCCATGGAAACAGATGCAGAGACCCAGAGCCAAAGATTCTGTGAAGCCTCAGAGACTTGTGAGGGTGACGGTTAGGATTGAGGGAGCTGGAGCAGGCAAGGACACCACAAGAAAACCTACAAAGTCAGCCCGTGGGGGCTCACAGACAATGAGCTACCAACCAAAGAGCATGCAAGAGGTTGACCTAGGCCCCCTACTCATTTGTATGAGATGTGTGCTTTGTCTTCACGAGGGTCCTGTTATAATTGTAGCAAGGCCAATCTCTGACTCTGTTGCCTGCTATTGGGTCCCCTTCCCCTAATTTGGATGCCTTGTCTGCCCTCACTGGGAAGGGATGAGCTTAGTCCTGCTGCCAGGGCAGTTGGCATGCACAGGATTTCACCTTTTCTGAGGAGGAAGGGAGGCAGTAATGGGGGTAGGAGTTTGCAAGGGAGGAGGCACAGGAGGGATGTAATCAGGATGAAAAGGGAATAGTAAATTAAAGGCTTTTTAGAATTTAATGAAAAATGAACACACATCATACCAAAATATCTCTTTTTTTGTCCTGGGTTGCTCATTGACCTTATCAGTAGCAATTAACAAGTGATAGCTAACTAATAGTCTGCTGTCAGATAAAATTATATTTGTTGTTGTGTGCTATGATTATGAATTCCAATAAATTGAAGACCACTGATGAGGATATTCAGTGTTGAGATTCACCACCACCACAGTGAGAAGCTTGGCGTTACTATTATTTATTTATTTATTTATTTTTTATTAGATATTTTCTTTATTTACATTTCAAATGCTATCCCGAAAGTTCCCTATACCCTCTGCCATTAAAAAAAAAAAAAAAAAAAAAAAGTATTTTCCCTTCCAGATACTCAGTAGTATTGGGTTCAAGGATAGTTCTTTATAGAATTATAGAATTTTTATAGAATTATTTATGTCACACAGGCTCTTGTGTGACATTGCTTTATCTCTTCAAATGGATCAGAACATTCAGTATAACTGGATGCCATTATAAAAAAAATATTCTAGACTATTATGATTTTAAAAATCTTTTTTTTTTATGTTCAGAATTGAGATTTCTTTTCTTTTTTTTTTATTATTATTATTT
>NW_018392856.1:114018-174239 GCF_900095145.1 Mus pahari | reverse complement strand
AGAGAGAGAGAGAGAGAGAGTAACATAAAACAACAATTAGTGAAACTGGAGGGAACTTTGAAGAGATCCAATATACATTTGGGGAGTCATAGAAGAAAGGATGTTATATGAAAATATATTAAAATAACCCAAAATACATTAAATAATTTACAAATATGTTTCAAGTAGCAGAGATATAAAGAATACCTGACTTTCCACTTAACATTTGCAAAACAAACCTTTGTAGAATTTCACCCACATTCTTTCTGGGTAGCAATGAGTTTATTGTTCTTACTTATAAAACACAGGAAATGGGCTATTTATTTTTCTGTTTATAATATGATGCAAAGATTGAACCACAAAGTCATTATACAGCACAAATTATGACACCCCCACAGGTTCACTGATGCGCTCACATTTAGGGAGTTCCTTTGGTTTCTCATACTCAAGCCTTTTCCTAAGGTGACAAGAAGCTAGATTTGAGTTGCACAGAAATTGTAGGGCCATGTTGATGCTCAAGTTCTGTCATGTATTGATGGCCTGTGTTTGATCAAAAATCCAACATAAGCATAACCATATCAAACTAGAGGGAGAAAGTTCTAAAAGTCCTCAGTCATAGATAAAAGTCCAGGCAAATATTCTCTACGAAGGAACGGAGAATAAATATCATTTAGGGATTCATCCCAAGATAGATCGTACAATCGAATCCCAGTTTATAAGCCATATCTATATCTATATCTGTATCTGTATCTGTATCTGTATCTGTATCTACCTGTATCTGTATATGTATCTATTTCTATATCTATATCATCTCTATCTCTATCTATCTATCTATCTATCTATCTATCTATCTATCTATCTGTCTATCTGACAAAAGCAGTAAGACTACTCAAGAGAATATATTACTATATAGAATCACACACACACACACACACACACACACACACACACACACACACAAACCCATATACAAACCACTGTATTTGTAGAGATAATGAGTTTGACAGTGTGTGTAATGGGTATGTGATGAACTAGAAAGGTATACTATCATTGAAATAAAGATACTAGTGTGTTCATTTTTGAGATAAAGCAAATACATAATAAATTGCTGTGTTAATCTAAGTGTGTTTTTAAACTCCTAAATAAATCCTATACACACAAACAGGCACTCCTTCTCTTTATCATAGAGTGATCTAAATGTGGTTTGCATTTGAATGAATAGAATTAGCTCACATTTGAAAAAAGAGTATTGTATATTATCCTTTATTTACATTTCATCACATTATGAAATATGAGTCACAAGACCTTTAATCTTTAAATGGCTGTTATTTTTTTCTTCCTGTTATAGAATGGTAGAGTATTCTGACTGAACAACAAAAAAAGGAACAGCCACCAAGGATATTTTTTATGTGTATGAAACTAAAGGAAGAGGAAATGTTCTTACTTTTAGATACATTTTCCTTTTAAGAACAATCAGGATAAGATGATTTGATACATATATGACAGAGGTTCCTCTATAAAACTATCCCCTGTAGATTACTCTACTCATTACATTGACATTTTATTCAGTGGCAACTGCTGGGTCACAGGTATATGCCCAACTTATATTCAGTATAAATATTACCAAACATGTTCCCTTTTGGGCCATGCCTTGAACATTGATAAACATCACACAGATATCATTTTCATTCCTTTCTGATTCCTTTATATGTCTATTCAGGTCTCCAAATCATGTGCAAATCACACTAATTACACAAATGTATGAAGAAATAATGATGACAGAATTATCAATCTGTATTAAGAAATAAAATGAAATCCTACTGGAAATATTTGGGGATTCCCAATGCTTGGAGAACTGCAAAAACTATTATTAGATTTTTTTTCTGGAAATGAAAGCAGACATATTCACTCTCCTTTATTTTCTCTTTATAACCACATTCTCTCTGCTTACAGGTTGTCCTGTAATTTCACTTGTTTTATACAGAGAAAATTCTCAGATAATGTTAGAATGTATCTGTGTACATATCTTCATGTGTATCATAGATTCAAATTTTTCTACTTCCTACTAAAATTGTTCATTAAAATATTTTGACATATCTACAAAGAGCTGGAGAAAGAAAGAGGAACAATTCTGGTTATGGTGGCACATTTCCTTCCCCTATATCTTAGTCTACCTGTAATATGATAGCTATCCTGATGAAAGTATAGACATTGTGATCTTCTTTTTCCTGTAATGTGATCAGAGGAAAGATTATTTTCTATACTTACATATAACACAAACCACTAACTTATTCAATTTCACTACTGTAGTCTTTCTTTGTCCATTTAAACAGTTTGCACTTTCATGTAGGGTCCTTATTTCTGGACCCCTGTAGCTGAAACTAAACAGGCTTATTTATTATAGCTTTTCTTGAAACATTAGTTGGTCCATTGAGGCACAGGAGCTTAGAACTAAAACCCATGTAATATTTTTTTTTAATTCATGTGAGTTGCAGTTGCTGTTACACTTTAACCACACCTAATTCCAAATCCATGACTAATAGACATTCTTTGGTGTATGAGTAAAAAAGAATGGTCACTCACTGTTTTTGAGACAGAAAAGTGGTTCAATTTAGTTAGAAATAAATAGATAGCCATACCAAAAATCTATATACAAACATCATACACTACAGATATGTCATTCCTTATTAAATGCCCGAAGGTAGTCAATAGCTTTCTGCATGAATATTTACTTGAGTATGTTTACTATTTGTATGTTCACAATAGACAGGAAATGGAAAAAAGCCTAACTTTGTCTCAGATGATGAAAATACGATGTTCAAAGAAAGGTGGTATTAGCACAAATAAATGCAAAATTTCCAGGACACAGTCCACAGATCTAAACAAAGTTTAACAAGCTAAAGGGCCAAGTGAGGATGCATCAATCCTACTTGGGAGGGAGAAGAAAGCAATCACAGATGGGGGAAGGGAGGAAGGGTCCTTGGTGGGAAAGGTGACAGGGAGGGGAAGAGGAAAACATGATCAGGTATCGGGTGGAGGGAAAAGGACTGAAGCCCTGAGGGCCAACATAAAGTGTGGCAACAGTCATCCTCACAAGGTATGAGTTAGGGGTACCCTCCAGAATATACTAGGGACCTGGGAGGTGAGAGAATCTCAGGACTCAAAGGGAGGAACCTTAGGTGAAATGACCTAAATTAGGGAGAGAAAAATTGTAGATCCTACCTCCAGCAGAAAGGCAGGGCTTCAAATGAGGGATAGTGTTCCCATCCCACAGTCAAAAACTCTAACCCATGATTCTTTCTGTCTGAAAGAACTGAAGGGAAAAATGGAGAGGAGAGTTAGGAAATGGAGGTCCGGGGACAGGCTCAAAAGGGATCCAGCTCAAGGGGAGGTTCTAAGGCCTGATACTATTACTGAAGCTATGGAGTGTTCACAAAAGTGGCCTATCATGACTGCCCTCCAAATTACCCAACAAGCAGCTGAAAGAGTCAGATGCAGATATCTGCACCCAATCAATAGACACAAGCTGTTGACCCCTGTATTTTAATTAGGGAAAAGCTAGAAGAAGCTGAGGTGGACGGTGACCCTGAATTAGGAACAGCAGTCTCAATTAAACTGGGCCCCTAAAATCTCTCAGACACTGGACAACCAACAAGGCAACATATACTAGCTGATATGTGGCCCTAAGCAAATATCGAGCAGAACACTGTTGGGTCTATGTTCAGTAGGAGAAAATGCACCTAACCCTCAACAGTTTGTAGGCTCCAGGTGGTGGGGTGACCTGGTAGGAGAGAGGGTGTTGGGTTTGGAATGTTCTTGTGTAGAAGACCGGTGGGGAGGATGTAGAGGATGAGGAGGAGCAGGACAAGGATAAAATATGTAGTAGAAAATAATGATTAAACAAAATTAGTGAAAAAAAATAGGTGAAGCAATATAAAGAAAAGGAAATCTTTTATCAGGTTCAGCATGATTTTGAGAAGGGAGAGTAAAGGCGAATCTAACTGTATCTTTATGATATAAAGGAATAGAGAAAAAACAATCTTTGATATCTAAGACTATAATGGGTCAATTCCTGGGCATGGCAGAAGGCAACAGCAGCCCTCTCTGTATTGGTCCCATTAAAATCATTCTCTTATTTATTTCTCCCAAATCATGTAAATGTCTCCATTTTCCTTTTTTTTTTCACTATAGCAAATATTGGAGTATTCCAGGGAGATGTTGAAGGTCGTATATGGCCCAATTCTAGCTGTTCTTGTACCAGCTCCTGAGCAACCTTCAATTTTTCTGAGGGGAGTGGCCACTAAGGAGCCTATACCGGATCCTCAGTCTTCCATGTAATGGGTAATACCTCCTCAGTGGCCCCTAGAAAAAAACCCAGTCCGGTTTGATCATCCTTTTATTGCACAAGCACAGTGGAGATTTCTCCCTCTAGGCTCCTTCCCAATCTTCTCCCAGGGACATAGCCCATGTCCATCATAACATTACGGGCCTTTTTTGCTATAGCGTCCTTCATTTGTTAAGACAAAAGCCCTTTCTTTCATCAGGTCACGGCCCCATAAAGAAACTGGAACTGCTAGCACATAAGGCTGGAACTGTCCAGAATGCCCCTCTTCATCCTTCCAATGTAAGAAGCAAAAGCTCATCTCGGGCATCTGAGCATATCCCAGTCCTCTCAAAGTTTCTTCTGACTGTTGTCTGGGCCATCCAGAAGGCCAATCTTTGGTACTGATGATACTACAATCAGCACCTATATCTAAGAGGCCAGGTATAGACTTTCCTTCAATGATAAGCTTTAATAAGGGTCGGGTATTAAGATCTAAGGAGCAAAATATAGTAGAAGCTCCAGTAGAGCCAAATCCTTTACTTCCTCGCTCACAGTCTTTTGCTGGAAACTGAGAGTGGCAACTGGGCAGAATGAGTAACTGAGTTATCCTATCACCAGGAGAAATAGCAATGATGCCTCTATGGGAAGATACCATAATCTTAATTTTTCCAGTAAAATCCGATCAATCACTCCTGGGTGGACTATCAATCCTTGCATAGTAACAGAGCTTCTTCCTAAGACCAACCCCACCATTTTAGATGGTATGGGACCCTGAAAATCTGTATCCACCAACTGGATTCCCATATGTGGGGTCAATATGAGTTGGGAGGCAAAACTGAGGTCGAGTCCTACATTCCCTTTTGTTGCTTTCCTTGGTGACTCCATTGCATTGGAGGCCCCAAACTGGGCCAGCCCTCACTTACTGCCCCATATATTTGTGGGCCCTGGGGTCGGGGTTCCCTCATCATGTTTTTTTGGCCTGGCTCCACTATTTCCAGCATTGAGGGACTGTCCATGTATATCTTTCACTGACCTACACTCATTTGCCCAATGGTTTCCCTTTTTGCATTTAGGGCAAAGTCTGGGCATCTTAGGCCATTGTTTCCCTGAGCTGTTCATTTGAGGACATTGGTGTTTCATATGACCAGGCTGCCTGCATTTAAAGCAGTTGTTATTCTTTTGGCTGCCTCTTCCTTGGGACATTTGCATGACAGCAATGGCCAAACCAGTGTTAGAAAGCGGTCCTCCCAATTCTCTGCATATTTTCATCCAGACTTATAATCTTTTATGCTTGTATGGATTAATAACTTGCCTGCATTCCTTGGTACATTGCTCAAAAATCAGCTGCTTTAGCAGTGGCATGGCAGTATCAGGATCTCCAAAATCATGGCCTCCTGCCTCTACTAAACCAGCCACAAAGTCTGCAAATGGCTCTGTGGGTCCTTGAACAATCTTGGCCAAGTTCCTGCTCACTTCCTCTCTATTAGGTAGAGACTTCCATGCCTTAGTTCCTATCTTATTGATTTGCTCATATACTTGTATGGATAATTAATTTGAGCTGCAACAAATCGGCACTGCCCAAGTACCATGTCCTGATCCCATACTGGCTGCCCATTGACAGCATTTATCGCAGCCTGTTTGGCGGCAAATTCAATAAAAAAACTCCTTCCAATCCAAATATTGGCCTGGTGACAAACAAGAGCGGGCCAGATTCTGCCAATCACTTGCAATCAGACAGTAATGATGCAAGGACTCTAATTGTGCTACTACATAAGCGGTGCTAACACCATACCCCTTCAGCTAATCTTTGGATAACCTTCCAGTCAAGCGGCTCGTGGTAGCGACCTCCCTGTGCATCCTGAAATACAGGGAAGCATTGGGCTCGGAGCTCCCTCCAAGCCTCTGGGTATAGGCTTCTCCCTGACTCCCCATTAGAAGCATACTGCAGAGGTTGCAGTGGCCCTGGCCCTAAGGGTTCCACTTTTAGTTTCACTTTTTCTAGGCTTTGCAATGCTTTCTAGCTCGCCTTCCGACAATTCTCCCTCGCTAGAGCTTTCTCTGGCCTCAGACTTTTGAGAGCGTTCCTCTTTAATCTGATCTAATGCTTTACTGCCCTTTTGTAACTCCACGCCACATCTTTCTTTGTCTTCTATGCAGCTCCACACTAACTTCCAAACAGGCAGTACCCCAGTAGATAACACCCCCTGTTCCTCTGCAAACTTCAGATCTTTTCCTAACTTCTCCCAACTAGGCAAAGTGAGATGACCCGACAACAGAAACCATGGCGCTGTCTCTTCCACAGCTTGAAAAAAGTTCTCTACGGTAGCCCTTTTCAGCCCTATTCCTTTCACCCTCAACAAGTCTTTAAGAGCTGGAGGAATTGTCTGGACTGAAAACAAGTTTCCCATGGCGCATGGTACAACTTGTCCCGAAGCTGGGAACCTTATAGTCTCAATCTTCAAACTAAACTCTCCTCACTTACCTGGGAACTTGCCAGCTATGTGCCCTGACTGCGATGAGTTCTGAACGAGCTGAGGAGGTTCCCCGTATGGGCCACCACTTGTTCCTATTGTGTCCGACCAGCAGAAAGGAGCAGCAACACAACGTTCTTCTCAAAGAAGTTGATTCAGGAACCTTACAACATGCATGCGGAAAAAAAGACCCCCGAGCTCAGAATTGCGAGCCCTTAAATAAGCCATCTACCACATCCCATCAGCCCTGTCCAAGTATCACCAGTTCATTGACCAGCATCATCGCTTGTCAGATGGTACGATCTTGGGTCATGGTGCACCTGCACAGTTCTCACAGTGTATGCGACTTATTTGGGGTGTATGAGGAAGTCAGGCACAAGTCAACCAGACTTGCCAGCCGTCCCAGGCGCCTTGAGATCTCTGCCACTTCTGCTCCTCACAGACACTTACTGTGTTCAATTTTCCCTGAAATCTCCTGTCTCTCTTTCACTACAATTTGTAGTCCTACAGCTTCAGCTTTCACCTCCTTCTCAGAACCAATGAGAACACCTTGTATAGGGTTTCCTTTTGTAACTCTCTACCTCTATTGCTAGGGATTCAGATTTTATTAATGCAGCTTGGCTGCAATATAAATTGATGACCAAAAATTGGTGCAGTTGATTTCCATATTCTTAGAGATGGTAGCAACTTCTGCCACCATGGAAGCAAATGATCCCACAGTCTATTTCTAATAATTTACTTCTTTAAACAACTTCTAACTCTATTATTTCTATGTGCTCAACACTAAAAAAATTCTCTTGATACAGTTTTGTAAACTCTATATCAATATTTTTAAGTTCATTGGCTATGTTTTATAATTCATACAATCTGTAACACAGTTTGTCTTTAAAATTATAACATAAGGCTTATAATTAAGTATGTATATAAATAAAAATCTATATAAGTTAATCTTAAACATATATGTCTCACACATATATGTTTCACATTAGGATGTATATTATATGTGTTTATGTATGCATGCATGTATGTAATTTGGATTCATCACTGTGTATAGGTGTGTGTGTAAATTATATTCCACTCTGTGTGTATATGTGCATATAACTTGGATTCATTTCCTAATTAAAAATATACATCTACTAGGAAAACAGATTTTTTTTTTGAAATGATAATCTTCTAGTTTCTCCTCCACCTTGGCTGATGTCCTCATTACAAAGAAAGCAGTCATGTGACTGTCAGCTCTCTTTACTAAGTTTAAAGTGTATATTCATTTGAATTAACTGTCATCTTCAGATAACAATTTGTCATAGAATTATTGTAAACCTTCTTTGTCCTAATCACCTCTTTGTTTACCTTTGTATCTTTTTTTTAGACTAAAAAAGTATGCATTTTGGATTGGTATGCATTTTTGTCTGATGATCAGAATTTAAGGTTATCGTTGCTACGATCAAGTCGGGTTGGTAATATAGTCTATATGCCCACAGAAAATTAAGGTTATAAAATCATGGACCGGACAAGGCTGCCCATTCTCTCCCTATCTATTCAATATATTACCGGAAGTCCTAGCTAGAGCAATTAGTACAACAAAAGGAAGTCAAGGAGATACAAATTGGAAAGGTAGAATGCAAAATATCACTATTTGCTGATGACATAGTATAGATAAGTGACCCCCCAAATTCCACCTGTTTTAGGAAGTTGCAGAAATCCCAGAGGAGCAATTAGAAATTTGAGCCATAGCTAACAGTCAAATTTGGTCATCTCTCTCAGTATTGAATTTGATGTTCACCACTTTCCTTTTAGATGAAAAGAATGGGGTTATTTCTGGAAAATAGCTACTACCTCTTAGACATTCACACCTTTACCTCAGCACAAATTATAGAACCAGTGAATAGAAATTAGTTATATGTAGCTCACAATTTCTCTCAATCATGGTCAACAATTTACAAAAACACGTTTGTTATGCACTTGAGTCTGTGCCATTTGTTCATGCCTGTCTAGTTTAAAAAAATGTAATACGTATCAATAGCCACATTCCATATTATATTTTACTGCATACTCATGAGTTGGTGTACAAGATTAGATCAAGTAGAATCTGCAGAGAAATCAATGAAAGAGAACAGAGAGTTGTAAACTAATGAAGAGTATTTAAGGTAGGAATGTAGTGTCAACAATAGGATAGAAGTTAAACTGGATATACTCCATATTATCAAACATAGGAGTCTAGAATTTACAAATGAATAACAACAAGTGCTCACAACAGAGAAGTCTGAATACAGAGCATATATATATATATATATATATATATATATATATATATATATATATATATGCCTCTTTTGGTTCTTCTATCCTTGCTGGACTGATGTAATTTTCCTACCCTTTAAACATATACTCTGTTGCTTATAGAGAAATTTGGAAAATGATTACTTTATCCCATTCCAGTCACCTTATACAATTCCTAATATTGTCTTTTCTATATAGGAAACATCTTTTGAAAAAAAAATCTTTTGCTGGCTAAAGACTATGAGACATTGTCACATTTTTGCAGTTGGGCATTCCATTAGAACAAAAAGCTAGATACCCAGGATGTTCAGGCAGATAACATAAACCAGAGCCATATGGCATCTGCTGCAATTTCTTCAGTATCTGTGAGTTGCTATTATCCCTGCTGAGTAATTTCTTTGAGCTATGTTCTCATAGTATCCTTGTCCACACTTGTTTTCTTCCCCCTTTTCTGTCAGGTTCCCCTGGCTCTGTCTGTATTCGAGATTCTTTTTTTTTTTTTTCTTTTTCCTACTGGGTTACCTAGTCCAGATATAATATGAGGGTTTATGCCCTCATATTATTGTAACTTGTTCCAAGGTTTGATTTAGACTTACATTTTTTTCTGAAGAGAAATGGAAGTGGACTGGATATGGGGGGACAGAGAACTTTGGGGAGTTGGAACAGGATGAGTGAAGGGAAGAGAAGATGTTTAAGGGTGTGTTTGCTTTTACACATTTTTATGAAATTCACAAAATGTAAACAAGTAAATACACAGTGGGTCAGTAATTCACATCTTATATCTAGATCTTATTGCTAGTGGAAAGCTTAACTTGATGATGTCAGAATAATTGTAAAACAAATAAGAAAACCAAGCAGTGAGCATAAAGAAAGCATTTTCGGTGTTATTTAGAATTTACAAACAATGGAGGGGCTGAAGTTGTTAGAAAATTAATGTATGTATAAAAACAAGATGCTACCATTTCCAACCCCCACACATGTAGTCTGTTCTTTTTGATTTGGTTGTTATTCGCAGGGCTCGTTTAGGTCCTAACATGTAAACTGTAAATGTTTCCATTATTTAGTAGTCTTGATGCCATAGTCACAAAGTTAAGAAAATTGTATCCTTTAGTTGACATAAAATTATTTTCCCCTAATATTCAGGATTTTAGTGCTGCAGAAAGGGTACAACCCTTTCCATATTTAGGCAAACTTTCTTCAATGAGACAAGTGCTCAGTTATTTTATTAACATTTTCTTCATAGTGTTTTTTATTAAAGCCAGAAGCTTCTTTGCATATACCATCAGGAAAAAGAAGCTTAAAGGGAGAAGGGGCAGATGTTTAGTGGGGTTTCTGCAAATGTGTAACTGTCAACTGCCAGACAGTTCAACCATACAAACCCTGCTCCTGTTCCATTTAGATCCTTTCTAGTTGATGCATTTTGTCCTAAATGTGGTCCCCAGCACAGGTTCCTAAATAAGCATCATCCCTCTGGTGTCAAATCTTTGAAGAAGCAGATCCTTGCCTCTCTTCCTGAGGCCTCTTTGGAAACACAAGGAATAGATTCTTGTGGCACTGTTATTCTGGACAAATACATCCCTTAAGAGCAGTAATCCCCAATAATTTTGTTCTATATCAAATCAAAATTGAACTACCTAACTCACTCATCACCTCTTTTTCATTGCTAGACCTACCAAACTTGAAGTGATTGCAAACAGATATTTTTTATTATTAGCCCATCTGTAAACTTTACGACTATTGCAAGTTGAATATATTAAAATATTTGAAGATTTTCTGTTTGACAAACAGGTTAAACTCATATGGTTTCACATACCTATTCACAGTTTATTGTCCTAATATCTGAGTATGGGATAAGAACAAATTAGGCAAAAGAGTAACTGTTCACATTGGCCATTCCCAGGTGTCTCTAGGCGAGTCTATCCTATATGTCCCATCCCAAAGAAATTAGTTTCTTACACTTCTCTTCAAGGTGGACTCTTGTTCCCTGGGTTATTCAGGAGAAATCATCTCACAGCTATAAAAGGTTCAACCACACACCTCCATGGTCAGGTAATTTTTATTTTCTCTTTATTTTTTCTGGAGGTGAATCCCAACTGGCATTTCCAAATATACTAGTCATGGTGAACTCTGTGCTCTCAGCTCCGAAGGGGCCTTTGACAATACAGTAAAATCATGAATTTCTCCATGACCGTCAGGTATTTTAACTTGAATAGAGGTCTTCTAAGATATTGTATGGTCGTCATCAAGGACAGTAATATTGAGAATTCTGATCTTCTAGATAATCCCTGAGCTCATTTCCGTGGAAGGGCAAAAGACCAAGCCTTACACCGAACCCAAATAATAAGGTTTTTCATTTTCAGTTAGGGACAGACTGATGCTAAGTTTAGGATTCTGCTAAGTAAGTTTTGGGTTAAAAGTCTGAAAAATTCCCAGGGTCCTCAATTTTTCTCTTTGTTCCTATTTAGAAATGTTTATGAGGGTCTTGCTATCATTGAACCTAGAAAAGTATTTCAGGAATAAGAAACTTCCATGTCAGTTAGTTTACCTGTTACCTAAGTATGGGCCAATATTCTTCACTCTGTCCCATATGAAGTAGCTACATCAATCTGATGAAAATAAGGAGAATGAATCTTAAATGGCCGAGAAGCACCTGAAGAAATGTTCAAAGGCCTTAGTGATCAGATAAATGAAAATGAAAACAACCATAAGATTCTACCTTGCACCAGAGTGGCTAAAATCAAAACAACAGGTGAAGAGAGTGTGGAGAGATGATAACACTCCTCCACTGCTGGTGGGATTTCAAATTGGTACAACACTATGGTAATCGATCTGGCGGTTCCTCAGAAAATTGGAAATAGATCTACCTAAAGACCCAGCTACACAACTCTTAGGAATATATCAAAAAGGTGCTCAATATGCCAAAGGGGCATGTTCCATTATGTTCATAGTGGCCTTATTGTGATAGCCAGAAGCTGTAAATAACCTAGACTTCCCATGACATAAGAATGGATACAGAAAATGTGGTTTATTTACCCAATGGAATACTACTCAGCTATTAAGAACAAGGACATCCTAACTTTTGCAGACAAATGGATGGAGTTAGAAAATATCATCCTGAGTGAGGTAACTCAGACTCAAAAGGACATGCATGTATGTACTCATTAATAAGTCGATATTAGCCATATATATATCCCAAGTTGTAGTCCACAGAACTAAAAAACCTCAAGTGAGGATGCCTCAGTTCCACTTTGGAGAATGAAGAAAGCAATCACAAGTGGAGAGGGAGGGAGGGACCTAGGAGGGAAAGTGGACTGAGTGGGGAAGGGAATGGGGTGGGGGATATGGGAACCTGATCTTGTACTAGGTGAGGGAAAAGGAATGAAGTCCTGAGAGCCATCAGAAAGAATGGAAACAGGTAACCTGAGGACTTAGGAGGTTGGGGGGACCCTCTAGAATGCACCAGAGTCCTGGGATGTGAGAAACACTCAGGACTCAAAGGTAGGGAACTTAGATGAAATGTCTGACAGTAGGGAGAGGGAACTCATAGAAAACACCTCCAGAAGGAAGACAAGGCATCAAGAGAGGGAGGGGGCATCACACAGTACAACTCTGACCCATAATTGTTCCTGTCTGAAAGAATTAAAGGGATAGAAATATAGAAGATCCTGAGGAAAAGAAGGTCCAGCAACAGGTCCAAAGTGGGCTCCAGCTCAAGAGGTGGTCCCAAGGCCTGACACTGTTACTGAGGTTTTGGAGCACTCATAAAAAGGGACCTAGCATGACTGCACTCTGGAACATCCAACAAGCAGCTGAAAGAGTCAAATGCCAATATTTTCACACAACCATTGGACAGAATCAGTTGACCAACCCCTGTTGTTGAATTACAGAAGGGTGAAAGAAGCTGAGGAGAAGTGTGACCCTGTAGGAGGAACAGCAGTATCAATTAATCTGGATCCCCGATCCAGCTGATATGAGGCCCCCAACACACATATAGTAGAGGACTGCTGGGACTATGTTCATTAAGAGATGCACCTAACCCTGAAGAGACTGGAGGCCTCAGGGAGTTTAGAGGTCAAGTGTGGTGGGTGGTGGGGACAGCTACATCAAGACAGGAGCATGATGAGAAAGTACAGTATGTAGAACAATCAGAGGCTGTGCATGGGGGGAATACAATGTGCAGTGTAAAACATTAATTAATTAATTTTAAAAAGTAGAAATGGGAATATAATTTGTATATAAGAGCAGAAAAATGGGGAGAAGAGTTGAGAAATATTTTCTTTTTGAATTCGATGCCTATTGCCCTGTGAATTCATGGAAAATCCTGTATAAGACATGTAGAGTCATTAACAGACATGCTAATGAGACTACATGACTAAGTTCCATTTCTAATGAGACTCTGTGTCAAATTTCCAGTTTTCAGCAATGAATTGTTTGGATCATGCTGTTCTGAAAAAAAATATCTATAAAACGCTTTTCTTTGTTCACTACTTGCTTATGCCTTTGTTAATATTAAAACTCTTGGTGTTCTGGGTCTGGGGGAGAGAAATAGAACAGGATAAAATTTCCTGCATCGAAAGCCTAGTTAAGAAAATCAGCAACAGAATGTCTTTATTTGACCCTGAGGATGGGACAGAGATCCAAACACTGGACATGTAGAAAACACAGAAATAAAATTGTGACCATTTACTTCTTATTCTCTGATGATTGTATCAGTCTGAGCGATTTCATAAAAGCAAACAATATTCAAAAGTGTTTAGGAAGCCAAGAATCAAAGAATTTAGGTTAAGCATTAGAATATCTTTTGTATTTTACTGAAGAATATTCAAACAATAAGGACAGTAACTTTGTAATATCTAGAATTTGACACTCTTCTCACACTATGGTAAAATTAATATATATATATATATATATATATATATATATATATATATATTATATACATAATTCAGTTTATTAAGTTTTTGCTTTGCTTGTTATAATCACGTGTAAAAATAATTTTTTCAGAATTCACATTGTCTAGAATCTGTAACTACAATCCTCTGATAGGAAGGAGAGCAAATTCTCTGCTCCATCCTTAGCTAAATTTGTCTAAGACAGCAATGAGATGGGATTATTGAACCTTAAAATATAATCTTTTTAAAAGAAATTTTCCTTCATTCTTTTTTGCATAATTATGTCTTAAATATTCTTTTAAATGCAAATAAGAAATGATGTATTTGCTGCTGTAGGAAATATATATTAATGTTGTGGCCCTTTGGAAACATTGCTTCCTCCTCTGGCTGCAGACACAGAGAAAATATCCTCAGGGGCTCAGAAAAATTCAAGGTGCTATGCAGGACAATTTATTTCCATGGCACTTGCTACATTCATCCTACTCAGACCCTATCCATCTTGAATCTGGTCTCTAGCAGAAAACTTCTACAAAATAAAGTGAATAAAAATTTAAACACAGAGGTCTAGGTAAAATGAATTTCTATTATATGCTTTGAGAATATTTTCACTGAGTAAATGTAGGATAGAGATAGATATTTCTTGATATCTGCAAAAATGTTTCTATAATGCCAATATACTAGTCAATGATTATACCTTTATGTACATATGACCAGAATAGTTGAATTCGACTGGTGTAAAAGAAACACATACCTGATTGACAGATAAAAAGATTGACACATATGTAGGAAGATAAGTAGGTAGGTAGGTTGGTCGATAGATAGATAGATAGATAGATAGATAGATAGATAGATAGATAGATAGAGGGATAAGCAGATAAATGGGTGGAGCTACAATGTTTTGTTTCCACAGGCATCTAGCATACTCCTTGACTTTAGAAATCCAATTTCCTACTGATACAGGATATAGAAGAAGGAAAAGAGGAGGCATGTATAATAATTAACTGATTGCTTGAGATTTCTGGTAAGTTTTGAGACCTAAGTCTCGATAATATTTGATAGATCAAACTCTTTATTTCATTCCAGGTAAAATCAGAGAAGTGAGGTAAGATGTAACTCATTTACAAAACTATGAAAAAGAAATGTTAGAGGTTGGTGCCTGCCCACAAACCCTGGCAATATTAATGATACCATGTTTGCTTGTTGACAGAAGCCTAGCATGGCTGTCCTGTGAGAGTCTCTACCAGGAAACAGATACAGATACTTGCAGCAAACCATTGGACTGAGGTCAAGTACCCCTGTGGAAGTGTTAGGGGGAGGATCAAAGGAGCTATAGGGGATTGCAAACCCATAAGCAGAACAGTATCTACTAACCTAGTCTTCTCAGAGATTGAAGAGATTAAAGAGCATACATGAGCTTGTCACTGTCCCCGAGCACATATGATGTAGCACTGGACTGCCTTTTCTGGCCTTAGTGGAAGAGGATAGTCCTAATTTTGGAGAAAATTGATGTTACAGGAAAGGGGGATATTGCGGTGTGTTGTGGTGGTAGGGTGAGTGGGGGTGCACACTCCTAGTGCCAATTGGGAACAGGTATGTGATGGAAATCTCTGGGATAGGGGAGTGGAAAGGGGGATAACATTTGGGATATAAATTTAAAAAAATTATTTTAAAAAAGAAAATAAATATTTAATTGGCCTTTACATAATTCCCTGTTGTTGGTCTTTTCTACATCTTACATTGATAATCATGTAACGGAGCTGAAAGAGTTTCATTGTGCTTTGTGTATGTATATATAAAATATTTTATTCAATAAACTTCATTTTATATAAAATAAGAAACAAATGCAACCAAATATAAAACAATAAATTTAGGGCTCATTTTTAAATAATATCCACATATAATATTAGTTAAATAATGAAAATTTCAAACCATGCAATTAATTCTATACTTTCTACTCATATGCAACTCTATTAAGGAATTTTTAATCACTTTATTCCCCATTGTCTGTACATTGTAAATGTTTATACTGATCTCATAGTGTAGAGATGAGTTTTATTTAGAAAAATTTTGTGACTCTTTAAGCACTTGCCCCAATAATATTTCAGGTTGTGATAAGGAAGTGGTGAGATGTTTAAGAAAATAGTATGTGTGATTTCATATGAATAGCCATATCAAGTCTTCTCTCTCCCTAACATCCGTGCTACTTATGTACTACACATTAGGGTTTATGGAATAAAATATTTATACATTATTTACTTCTCCTTTAAAATTAGATTGTTCAGGTACCATATGGCATGATGTGATAAAACTTGTTTAAGAAAAAAATTCTCTCATTTACCAAATCATGTTTAGGTGCTTAGTGTTTTTAAAAAAAATACCCAAGTTAAAAAAAAAAATATATATATATATATCCCCTTACCAGGTTTAATTACATCTCATCTGAATTATGGTGCAAATCCAAATACGAAGAGTGAAGAGGCCTTGGCAATTTCTTGGTTTCTTCCTCTTCCAACTCCATAAAACAGAACCATTCAGGCACAAATATCTTTGAACTTATTCCCAGTGGAAAGCTTCTACTGAAATTAGTTCCAAGTTTTGAGTTGTTAAGGTAGCCTAGTTCCTTCTCTTCATGAATAGGACAACATGAGAACTCCCAAATTTTTGCTTTCCTTACGTAAACCTATTGCAAAGAGAACGCTTGAGTAAGCTGTGCAAAACCATAAATCATATCATGTTGACTTCCCTATTTTCCTATTACTTCATTTCTCTCCCTTTCTCCTTTATATTTACAGCAACATATATTTATTATTGACAAGTTTTGATATCAATGAGACATTTGATGAGACATGCAATTGTCTTACTTGGATATTTATTACTAATGCAGAACTTGCATTGCTGCTTGTGTTTTAGAGTTGTCTGTACTGTATATCAATTCACCATTATATTTTGTGTTAAATTGTTTCCATATCAGATGTTCCATAAGAAGAAATACTAGGACAGAATAAAATTAAAGATGATGCAGAAGAACACTAGATAATTAGTGATATGTAGGATTGAAAATTTTTTTGTGATTGCCCTCAGTAATTCAGACAAAACTGTACAACCATATAAACCTATATGATACAGAAATAATTAGTATGAATGCAATACTAATAAAGAAATAGTCTTCTGTGAATTGTAGATTCATTTTTCAAAGAATGACAAGTAAATGTGGCTGGTATATTTTTTCCAATGGGATATGAATTACTTATTTTATATTAAAGAGAGGGAATTTCTTTTATAATACTCTGGATGGACAGACAATGAACACAGAAAGCTGGAAAAACTAATATTTGCTAAGTGCAATGACAATTTACCTATGGCTATATAACATAGATTGGAAAAGGTGAATCACTGAGATCCTTGATGACAAGAGAATACTTAAAAATAAGAAGCAAGTGTTACTGTTTTTTGTTCTAGAGGACCTTATGCAACATGTATGATGATAATGTTAGAACGTTCTACAACTCAAAGAGATGATAATATCAGTGGACCTGGAAATATATCTCCCTACCTTTGCATATATTACAGCATTTAGGGAAAAATCATCCTGGCAGTTGAGAGCCAAAGCACACCAGACAGTTACAGTACATATCACAACTCATACAAGTGATTTGTTGGAAGGGAAAGGTGCAGGAGGATTGTTGTTCATGTTGAGGCTAGAATCAGCAGAGAATTGAGCAACAACAACAACAGCAACATCAACAACAAAAACAAAATCCCACAGGTATTATATAAGATTTCCTGGAGGCAGAGCTTACTGGAAAATTTCAGAATGGAGATTAGTGGATTTTGAAGGTCAGAGCTTAGGCTTTTTGCTCTGAAGTGCTGTGGTGGGGTCCAGCTGCTAGAGTACATAGTGTTCTGTAGATGGAACATGGTGATAAGAGGTCATAAGGGACAGAAGCTGGACACTAGTGTGCCCGAGGAAATTTACAATCCTTCTTTTTTATTTATTAATAATATACAAAAAAGGGGTAGGAATGGCTTCCTATGCACAGTTTAGAGGATGTACAGAATTGAATAGAACAGAAGATAGGGTTTACATTAATTTCAGAGGGGGCAGAGCTTTCTGGGAATTTCCAGCATTCAAAGTTCAGAGCATATTCTTCCTACTCAGTATTGCAGGAAGCAGGATCCAGCTGTTAGTGCAATTAGAGTGCTCTGTGTATGCAACCTGGTGGTTGGGGTTCATCTGATACAGAACCTGGCCAGTGCTGTCCCTGAAGGGCCTTAGAGCTATAACAATTCTTCATAATGATCTCACCAAGTTCATATAACAAGCAGCAAACCCTTGCTCTCTTTGAGAAACTTATTCTGAAAGTGAATCCTGCCCATTGAAGATGATGCAGGACTCCAAGACTCACAAAACCCCTGCAATATCTTAAAGCAGAATCAATGGCTTCAGAGAAAAACACACATTTTTCACACAGAATACATAATTACAGAACTGTAATCACATGACTCAAACAATTTCTACTTCCTGTTGTGTCTGTCTCCTGTAAATTTCAGGAACAATCTTCCTTCTCTTAAGCATCTCATAGGCAGGCTTAGGTTATACCCAGAACTACTTGAGGCTTGGACTATAACCAGGAGCTTGACTGGAAAAAACTCTCATAATAGACATTTTATTGGCTCTCTTTGTATTTGATTGGAGGAGTCTTTCTATCCAAAATGAATGGATTTTAAACAAGTCAGGAAAATTTCTCAAATAGGAAGAGAAATCAAAATCTTGGTTATCATGGTCTGAACTGCTGTATCACCTATAGCTCCCTCCCCCTGAGCAAATATAAAGTGGAAAGCAGGAAAAATTGCTATTTATGCTGAGCATTATTTTTCAGTTAACAGTAGAGCAAAACCAGCAATTAGTTCCTTATTTCTGATCATGTATCTGGAGTCTGAAAGTGAGTAGATCCTGGATATCTATAGGAAAGCTTCAATTTATATCTGGAGTATTCTGATTGTAACTCTGGGTACCTAAGTGAAACATATTTTTAATTAATCATGATATAATTGTGTCAGTTTCCAAACGTTCTATGATTATAAGAATAAATTATTCCGTAATATAACATATTTATCTCTATCATAATATCTTCTATAATACTTCTTGGACTGTACAAAGAAATGGTGGGTCCAATCCCTTTGCTGGAAGCATATGCAATTAACATCGAATGCCCTTAGTGATATAATAATGAAAATAACATGAGATATTTATTTTAGAAAAGAATTATATGTATAATACGTATACATATATGCATATATATATATATATATATATATATACACATAAACATGCACATTCTTACCATTTCTTTATGTGTGTTTGCAGAATCATGTTGCTCACAAGTGTGTATCCTTGAGACATATTATATTATTATTTCCTAGTAACAAACTGTCTTGATAAACTATTTGATGCAATATCATTATTTGAATAGTTTGTGTTTGTAAAACTATATCAAGTTCCCCATCCTTGAATATTCACCCCCAAAATACTAGTAACCCTATTCCATCTAACTTCATACACTTTCTCACTCTTTAATAGCAACTATTTATTTAAGGCATCTGTGAGTACATAGATATGAGACCACCTATATCCACAAACTTTGGAGTACTAGGTCCTTAATGATATGTATTCAGCAAAATTCACTTCAGTGTTGGATAGAAGAAGTCAAGAGCAGGACACCCAGGGCCAGAACAGGTTCAAAACAGACAAAAATACTAGTATTAAGAAGTTACAAAGAAGAAGACACAAAGTACCATCCTTGACCAAGACATATTTTGTAATTGATACCTGCTGTGTAGAAAGGCCAAACTCATTTTTTTCCAATGCAGTACTACTGGTTTTATATCAGTCCCATTCCAGGGCAGGACCTTAGGATGGGAACACCAAAAACAGATGCATTTTTTGTTTCATTGTTGTCTTGTGGGTATTTGATTCATTTTATTTTTGTACTTTTTAGCTTTGTTGAGTGATTGATTTGGTAATTTTTTATTTATTTGTTTCTATTGTTGGGCTGGGTAAGATAGACACAGAAATAGTTACCTTGTACACAACCAAGGGTAGATGAAATTTTATTGGTAGGGAGACACAAAGAACTGGGAACAGTTGGAAAAGTGGTGAGACAGTAATTAAAATATATTGTATGATAAACATCAAATAATAATACACAATGAAGTTATATACTAACAAATACAATCCAAACCATCAAATATATAGAAAAGTTTTTGTACTAGAATATTGGAAATGTGACCTAAATATGTAGGAATAGCATAACATATATAAAGCACTCATGTAAAGTACTACATTAATACAGTAATGACAAAGGGTTACATGACCATTTCAGCGTTCAGTAAAAGAAAATAAAATTCTTTGAAAATTCCTAGCCACTTTCATAATATGAAAAAATAATTCAAATAATAGTTACAAAATTTTCCATAAACATAAGTGGAAAATGAATATATACAGATAATAAATACATCTTTACATCTTTTTTCTGCCTTTTTAAAAATCATCTGTTACACATAGTTGACACTTCCATCTGAAATGTCCCAGATACTGTTTTCAAGTTACTCATTACATAAAGTAAATACTAGCCTTTAAAAAAAAAGATAATTACAAGTTTCATACAGCATACTTTGACAGAGAAAAGAGACTAGACAGAACTAATGATATGGGGATGGGGTTCTAATCAAGTGGGAAATGGGAGAAGAGAGGAGATTGTGGAAGAGAAAACGGGGAGAAACAACTAGGGTGAGGAGGGTAGATTGTGGAAAGGAATACAAGAGGCATAGTTAAAAGTCACAGGGCACTAGAAGGGTACTGAAGGGGTAGTAGGGAAACATATTACAATAAAAACTTTATGTATTATGTATATATGTGTGTATGTATGTGTATATAGATGTGTGTGTTTGTGGGGGGTGAGAGAGAGAGAAAGAAAGAGAGAGAGAGATTATTTAAATGAAATTACCAAATAATGGCTCTCAGTGGGCCATCACTTGCCATCAAACAAAGCTTACAGCACTAGAATTGGTTTAAATATAATTTAGTTACAGACCAAAAAGGCTGTTTTAAATAGAACAGAAATTTCCAAGCAACCCAAGTTTTTGCCAAAACTATAGGGCTCTGTCACCAAACTGACAGCAAGGCCTCATTGTTGATGACAGTACTTAGAAATTTCATTAAAATGAAGATGTCAAGTCAGTGTCTACATAGTATACTGCTACATTCCAGGGTCTTTGGTAATGTACTAGGACCTTCTCAAATGTAATATGACTTCCAGTTAAGGAATTATGGGATGTTTGAGTGTACAAATAAGTAGGTCACTGATTATTGTGCCTTGTTTTAGTCTCATGTTTTCTGTTAATTTATCTTGCCCAAAGTAATTACCATATTTGAACTTTAAATTTTAAAATTAATCTCTCATTGGTGACTGCCTGCTTCAATGGTTTATGTTCCCAAATGGAAAATGCAACCTTTATATTTAAAATCAATTAAGTAGCAGAATAGCTGAACAACTGCCTAAACTCTATGATATTGGTTTCTACCTCCCTCAGATACCTCTGAGTTACTACATAAGAATTTCTTTGTTCTGTTTTGACTGCTCTTGACTTAATTGAGCCGCCCTCTGGGCCAAGTTCTCCTGGACCTTTTACATCATGGCTCTGCTTTGCTCCCATGCATCCAACTCAGGTCCCTCATCTCTGTGTCCTTCTTTCTCATGGTTCCAAACCTGGGAATCTTAAATCCCGCAGCTGTGTCTCATCCCCATATATTGCCTGATATTATCTTACTTACCAACCAGAATTAACTGAGGGCATGTTCCCAGAAGCTACTTTCACATCTTCTGCTAACAGGTTTTAGGGACCCAATTAACAGTAAAATACTGTTACATTGAGGCAGGTGGTAACTCCATGCCAGTATTGATTAGTCTATTAATACTATAGATAGATTTTGGGTTATTTTATTACCTATTATATATTTTAATTTTCTTATAATTTAAAATAAATTAATGAATGAATAAATTAATTAATATATAAATAAAATAATAAATAAGTAAAAATGTAGGCTCTAGAGGAAAGGGTAACAACTGAACTCTCATATAACCACTCAGAGAGATAAAGATTAATTTTCCAGAAAGAGTGATACTAGGTACATCAATTAGAACAGTCCTCCGGTTCAGCAGTAGTTGATCAATAAATAATTTGAATTCACTATTTCTGAGCTTTTGAATGTTGTTTTATATGGTTAGAGTTTGGAGTTTTTCCTTTTTGTTGTTTTGTTTATTGTTGTTTGTTTGTTGATTGGTTGCATTGAATGTGGTTTATTTTCTTAATTTTGAGATATTGGTTTTCAATTAGAATTTTGTTGTCATTTGACAAAGCGATTAAAGTTGGATGGAAAATGGAAATGGATCTGTAGAACTTTTGCGAGTGGTATAGTAGAATATTTTATTTAAAATATGGTTGTAAATAATGAAAATGAAATATTACAAAATATATTTCATTGTTTAAATACATTATTTAAATTAAAAAATATGGCAAGTAATAAAAATGTGGTTAGATGTAAAGGTGATTTAAGGAAAATTGTAGAAAATGAGAAAATATAAATGTTTCATTCAAATTTATACACAAGCAAGCAAAAATAAAAGTCATTAATGAAGAGATTTTTACAATACCACTAGCTAAGTGTGGTGATCCTCTTCTGTAGTGATCTTCTCATGATGCGAAGAGGAAGCATGGATTCAGTAATGAACTTGAAGTCTCAGATGACAGCACAGTGAGATTCTGTATCAGATATAAATATATAATTCACATTAAGACCAACACTGTGATAAATGCAACATATGAATACTTTAAATTACAAAATGAATATGTAGATAAATATTCCATGATCAAACTTAAAGTAAGTGCTTAGAGTTTTTGTAAAGAATCGTGTACAGCTCAAAGAAGTGTTCAGCACAATTAGTCACCAGAAATATGCAAATCAAAATGATCCTGAATTCAATCTTATACCTGTCAAAAAAATCTAAGATCAAAAACTCAGGTGATAACACATGCAGTCAAGGACGTAGAGTAAGGAGAACATTCTTCCGCTGTTGGTGGGAGTACAAATATTTACAACCACTTTGGAAATCAATTTGACAGTCTCTCAAGAAACTGAGAATAGTATTACCAAAGACCTAGACATACCACTTCTGGGAATACACCTAAAGATGTCACACTATATCACAGGGACACTTCTGACCTACATTTATACCAATTTTGTTCATAATACCCAGAAACTGGAAATAACATAGTTGTCCCTCAATTGAAAAATGGATAAAGAAAATTTGGTATGCAATGGAATATTTCAGCTATTAAAAACAAAGATATAATGAATTTTGCAGGGAAATAGATAGAATTTGAAAATAACAGACTGAGTCAGGTAATCTGCAGCCAGAAATCAATATGGTATGCACACATTTATGAGTGTATATTAGCCATAAAATGCAGAACAACTAGGTTACAATCCAAAGATCCAAATAAACTGGTTAATATGGAAGTCCAAATGCAACATGTAGAAATCTCACTAATAACTAGATAGTCATCCGAGGTGAATGGAGAGACAGAACAAGCTAGATAAGGAGGTAATGAGGGGTCCAGGGATGGTTATAAGGTTTGGGAATTTGGAAGGCAAGGGATGGCTGGGCATGAGAATAGGCATAGGTGTAGGGGCATCTTTGGTGACTAGCTGGAGGCCTGGGATGGGAGAGCATACAGGAAGTATTGGAGAGTGACATTAGCTGAGATTCCTACCACAAGGGGATATAGAGACAGAATTAGCCTCCTCCTGTAGCAAAGCAGGACTTCAGAGAAGTGTATATCATTAACTAACCATAAAACATTCAACACAAATTTTGACATGCCTACAATCAATTTGAATACTAATGGGATGTGCCAGGATAAAGATAGAGCAGTGAATGAGGGACTAGCCATCTGATAACTAACTCAAATTGAGTCCAATCTCATATGAAAGAGATATTCTGGCACTGTTACCGATACTTTTCTATGCTGGGAGACAGGAAACCAGCTTAATTATTTTCTGAGAGGCTTCATCCAGCAGCTAATGAAGACTGACATAGAATCCCACAGTCAAGCAACAGCTACAGAATGCAGGTATTCTTATGGAAGAGTGCGAGATAGAAGGAAATGAGAAAGAGGGTTTAAGGACACCTCAAGATAACCCATAGTGTTAATAAACATAGGACACTATGGACTCACAGAACCTAGGCTACCAATCAGGAAGGTCCTGAACATAGAATGCTAACACACTTGTAGCAAATGTGAGCTTAGTCTCCATGTAGTTCTCCTAAGAACTGGAGAGGGGGCTGTGCTGGCCTTTGTTCTCAGCCACTGGATTCCTATCTGCTACCTGGATAGCTTGGTTAGGCCTCATTGAGAGAAACTTTGCCTAGACCTACATGACTAGATGGCACAGGGTTGGGTTGTAGCCAATGGGGGCTCTGTGTCTCCTAATAAAATGAGCAGATTGTGGGAGGGAGGGATTTGTAAGGGTGGGAGAAGGAAGAGAAAAAGTATGCAGCTGTCATCAGAATGTAAAGGGAATAACAAAACAAAACAATAATATGCATGTTTTAAAGAGAGATACCATAGGATACCTTAAATAACAGAGGAATACAGTAAGCCATATGAAAATTAACTAGCGAATGAAGTGTCTCCATATACCTTATGAATAAATACAATAAAATTCCAAACAAAAGCTTAGACGTTTCCATTATATCTAGGTAACCATACCTAATCTAGTAACTAAACTTTCACATTCAAAGCTTTCTTACTTAATTTTCTTTTATTTATATGCAAAATCCCTTATTCTAAGAGGATAAGATTTTTTTCAAATTCTTTTTCTGATATCTATGACTATAACTAGGGTTGTATTGTTTTACATGGAATGTTAGAAGTATTATGTAATGATATATTACCTGGCTCTTGTGCTGATAACTCAGGCAAATCACTCTGCTATTAAAGAAGCATTTTAATTTTATGTGCTACCTTCATTCATATGCCAGAGACTGGTTTATAATTCTAAGGTATAAAAATAAATTTTCAGTACTGACTGCACAAAGTTGAATTATCACTTTACCAATGTCTTTAAAGTAGTTTGCCCTTTAGGAAACTATACTTGGCACAATATTAGTCATTCATTTTAAATGCATTCATTATGAAATCTCTGTGTACATAAAAATTGTTAAAAGAACAAATGCAAATAGTTTAAAGATGATCACAAACAAAATTTTAAAACTATTAAAAATACCCACATACACTTTAAATGTTCTGATTAATTCACTAGAATCTTATTATTGTGACTAAGCCCCAAATTCATAAAGCTCTTTAGAGATTATGCCTATAATCCTCCAAAGCACAGATAATTTTTCCTTGCTTCTATGACCAAACAATTTACAATTCATAAGGAAATCCATGATAGTTAACTTTGAAAGAACATCCTGAAATCACAATTGAAATGAGAGCTTGATAAACACTTTCTTTATTTGAAATAATTATATCTATGTTATATGTTTAAATATATATTTCAGTGGAATAAAATTTACTCCTCAAAAACCTGCAGTTAAGACAGTTGTAGTGGTATATGTGGTTTTTTAAGTCTTAATGCAGAAAGGGTTAAAATTATGTGGATCTCTGTGTGTTTGAAAACAATTCCAACTACAACTAGAGTGTTAAATCCTGGGCAAAATAGTAGTACTTTTCCAAAAAAAAAAGTGTAATTACATATCATATGTGTGAAAGTATATGATATATACTTGTTCATTTGTGCATAGATGTGAGGTGTCAACACAAGTATATAGTGTAAAGAGGTCAAGATTGCATGTCTTTCCATTCAATTTCCTCCATATATTTTGAGCCACTGTCTATCATTAAATTTGTGTCACTATAAACTTAGATAAGTAAACTTAATAGTCTAGCTAACCGAAGTTGGGACTACCAATAGATAATGTCCTGCAAATTTTTTGCTTGTTTATACATATGAAGATTCAATGGAACCAACCTCAAGTCCTTCTAAAATGCATGCATAATATACACTGTTAATTCCCTATTTTTGAGCATATATATAAATTAAAATAAAATGTTACTAAAATATAAGACAACAATTGCTCTTATACAATGATGAACTGAATATAGATAATATTATATATACACATATATATCTTCACATATGTTTTTATGAATAAAATACTATCCTAGTTTTATGCAAGGTTAATCTATTGTAAATAAAAAGGAGTGTCATACCTACATGAGTAAGTATTTGAGTACACATTTCTCCAAAGATTTTATATATATATATTATATTTATATTATATATATATGTGTGTGTATGCATATATATATATATATATATATATATAATATTGAAATGAATAACCAGTGTAAATTGATTTTTTCAACACAGACAGTAAAATAATTAATTCAAAATGGTTCCCATAAATAGGAATCTAAACTTAGAAAAAAATTTCAAATTACAAAGTATCTTGTAAGCTAGTTTAATTGCTTTATGTAAAAGAATAATTGTTAATATATGTAGCCACAGAAGTAATGATTGAAAAATATATTGCAATAATTAAAATTAAATAACTTTGAAGTATGAATTGTATACTACGATGGTTAGTATAGGCCAAAAGAAAAGCTAAATTTTGTTTTAGCATGTTTACTTAAGAAAGGTAGGGAATGGGGAAGAAATTCTGAACACAGTAGTAGTTAGAGTTCATGTATCAAATGGAAGCTATTCTACACTTAGCTCTTCTGTTGTTCTACAGTTTTGCTATACTGCTTCAGTTTTTTTTTCATCCTCTCTCTCTCCTACATTATACATCTAGGGAGAAATTACACTCAATGTACTAAGTACTAAAATATGAAAGTCAAAGAAAATTAGTAACAATTTTAACAATAATAGAAAATTATGAGCTCACTGTTACTAAAGGGTAGACATCTGAAACAACAAAATAACAGATTTTTAAAGCATATAAATGAGAAGAGAATACAACTCTAGGTATATGGCATGCAAAAATATTGTAAATGTAAAAATAAATGTATCTTACCTACATGAGGAATTCTTTGAGTACACATTTCTTCAAAGATGCTATACAAAGATACAAATAGAAAATTAAAAAAAATAATCAACATGTTAAGCCTTCTGAAAGCACTACTCTAAACAGTCTTAAAATAGAGTACATGACTCTAAGGGCCATACTGCTAAATGGAGAAGAAAATTTTTGAAATGATTTTCAAAGAGCAATAGATCTAAGAAGGTATAGTTAGCAATTTAATTTACTATATAAACTGTATGTCATGTTTTCAGGACTTTGAAGGCTGATATCTTTCATTTAATTTATTAGAATTTCTTGTTTAAGTATTATATTTACCAACATTAATACCCCACTAAACTCTTTCCATAAACGTAGACACAATCACTCATTATTTCTTCTTCTCCTCCTCCTGGTGTTCCTGGTCCTCCTGGTCCTCTTGCTCTTCTTGCTCTTCCTGCTTCTCCTGCTCCTCCTGTTTTTTCTCCTTCTCCGCTGTGGCTGCTGCTGCTGCTGCAGCTGCTCCTGCTGACGCTGCTGCTGTTGCTGCTGTTCCTGCTGGCACTGCTGCAGCTGTGCCTGCTGGCACTGCTGCTGCTGGCACTGCTGCAGCAGCTGGCACTGCTGCAGCAGCTGGCACTGCTGCTGCGGCTGCACCTGCAGCTGCTGCTGCTGCTCTTGCTGCTGGCGCTGCTGCTGCTGCTCCTGCTGACGCTGCTGCTGCAGGTACTGCTCCTGCTCACGCTGCTGCTGCCGCTGCCGCTGCCGCCGCCTCTGCTGCAATTTAAAATGTGAAATATAGTTAATAATCACTTTATATTTTAAAACCTCAAATATTTAATCGTTCAATCATCACTTTTTTCTCTGCTCAGGATTCCAGAGATCTTTCCAAGAAAGTTTCCGAGAAAATCAGATAGTCAGCTCTCCATTTAGGCCCATATGTTAGTTTATATGATTGACTCTATGGTGTGTTCACTAGAATGCAATATACTTTTCTTTTAGAAAATGTAACAGTAATTTCACGAAAAAAAATCTCAAAATGTTATTCACATGTACGTAAGGAAAATTTTATTTTTTTCTACAAAAGAAAACAGTTTTGCCCAGCATACAATTTAAAATTGATAGGTGATTATTTGACAGGTGGTAAAGGAAGTTTTTCATGAATCCAATCCTGGCTTATAATAAAAATTAATCATAATTTAATCTCTCTCACTCTCTCACAATATATAGATAGATAGATAATTTGATATATTCATATATATTCATATATAGATATAGATATAGACATAGATAAAGATATAGATATGGAATTATGGATCATCATGTTCTCCATGATTATTAAAACTTGTTGTAAGTAAATCGAACACCCGTGATTGAAGGACATATATATATATATATATATATATATATATTTTTTTTTTTTTTTTCAAATAATTCATCCTGGATTCAAAGTTGGGTATAGGCATTAATCCCACTGCCTACTCCTTGAAGTGTTGTGAGGACTGATGGATTCATATTTCTTATATTATTATTATTATTATTATTATTATTATTATTATTATTATCATTATTATTTTCTTTATTTACATTTCAAATGCTATCCTGAAAGTTCCCTATACCCCCCCCGTGCCTGCTCCCCTACCCACACACTCCCACTACTCGGCCCAGGCCTTCCCTTGTGCTGGGTCATATAAAGTTTGCAAGACCAAGGGGCCTCTCTTCCCAGTGATGGCCGATTAGGCCATCTTCTGCTACATATGCAGCTAGAGACACAAGCTCAGGGGGTACTGGTTAGTTCATATTGTTGTTCCACCTACAGGGTTGCAGCCCCCTTCAGCTCCTTGGGTACTTTCTCTAGCTCCTCCATTGGGGACCCTGTGTTTCATCCAATAGCTGGCTGTGAGCATCCACTTCTGTGTTTGCCAGGCACTGGCATAGCCTCACAAGAGTCCGCAATATCAGGGTCCCTTCTGCAGAATCTTGCTGGCATGAGCATTAGTATCTAGGTTTGGTGGCTGATGATGGGATGGATTCCCGGATGGGGTAGTCTCTGGATAGTCCATCCTTTCATTTTAGCTCTAAATTTTGACTCTGTACCTATATCCTTTCATGAGTATTTTGTTCCTTATTCTAAGGAGGAATGAAGTATCCACCCAGTGGTCATCCTTTTTGGTTTTCTTCTGTTTTGCATAATGTCTCTTGGGTATTCTAAGTTTCTGGGCTAATATCCTCTTATCAGTGAGTACATATCTAGTGACTTCTTTTGTGATTGGGTTACCTCACTAAGGATGATATCCTCCAGATANATCCATTTGCCCAAGAATTTCATAAATTCATTGTTTTTAATAGCTGAGTAGTACTCCATTGTGTAAATGTACCACAGTTTCTGTATCCATTCCTCTATTGAGGGACATCTGGGTTCTTTCCAGCTTGTGGCTATTATAAATAAAGCTGCTATGAACATAGTGGAGCATGTGTCCTTATTACCAGTTGGAAGATCTTCCTCCGGTAGTACTTTGTCCAATTTTCTGAGGAACCACCAGACTGATATCCAGAGTGGATGTACAAGCTTGCAATCCCACCAGCAATGGAGGAGTATTCCTATTTCTCTGCAACCTGGCCAGCATCTGCTGTCACCTGAATTTTTAATCTTAGCCATTCTGACTGGTGTGAGATGGAATCTCAGGGTTGTTTTGATTTGCATTTCCCTGATGGCTAAGGATGTTGAACATTTTTTCAGGTGTTTCTCAACCATTCGATATTCTTCAATTGAGAATTCTTTATTTAGCACTGTACCCCATTTTTAATGGGGTTTTTTGAGTTTCTGGAGTCCAGTTTCTTGAGCTCTTTGTATAATTGGATATTAGTCCTCTGTCAGATTTAGGAATGGTAAAAATCCTTTCCCAATCTGTTGGTGGCCTTTTTGTCTTGTTGACTGAATAGATGTTCTAATAGTACAAATCACTAGATAGGAAACAATTCTATTATATTCTTTTTAATAATACTAATTTAAATATTTTATCTTATTTGGTTCCCACATGAACCAACATTCTGACCCTGTGTTGTCTTTATCTCAGGGTCTCCTGATTACTAAAACATGGTGAGGTTAAAATGAACACCAGTGCTTCAAGGACCAAAGTATTACCAATGTAATTTCAAGGGTACTATTTAACAGTAAGTCCTTATGATATCCTTCAAGACAAAATGTCTAAGAAGTAGTTTAAGTATCCACATGCAAAATCTTTAGTCTTGTGAATGTTGGACATTTGTTCTAACAAAACCAATGATAAAGTCAAAGGTCAAAACTAAAAATAGGATATACAGCGGGTCAAGAATTTGAACAGAAGTGTGTAGAAATGGGGGAATGGGGAACTGGGAGTAGCCATGAGCAAGTACAGATGCCTGGAAGGCAAGAGGCTTCTAGGACCCAAAAGGGATTAGATTAGATGAAATGCCAAACAAATGGGAGGGATACCCTATAGACACCATATCCCGACATTAGAAAAGGTTCCTGGTTGGGGGAAGCAGCCACCCACTCATCTCCAAATTTATAAACCAGATTGGCTACTGTCTAAAGGAAATAAGGGGACAAAGGTTGGAGAAGAGAATGAAGGGAAGGTCACCCAGAGATTGCTCCAAGTGGGTTTCCATGCCATATACAGACACTAAACACAAACACTATTGCTAATGCAATAAGTGCATGTTGGCAGGAGTCTGTTATAGCTAACTCCTGAGAGGCTCTCCCAGAGGCTGAAAAATACAGGGGAGGATGCTCATACTCAACCTTTAGAATAAGCATGAGGACACCAATGGAGTATTTAGAGAAAGGGCAGAAGGAGCTAAAGCATTTTGTATCTCCATAGGTAGAACATCCATAACAATAAACCAGACACCCCAGAGCTCCGATGGACTAAACCACCAACCAAATAGTATACATGAAGGGACCCATGGCTCCAGCAGCATATGTAACAGAGGATGGCATTGTCTGGCATCAATAGGAAGAGAGGCTCTTGGTCCTGGGAATGCTTGATTCCCCAGTGTAGAGGAATGTCAGGGAGGTGAGGTGGGAGTGGGTGAGTGGGAGAAAGAGTACCCTCATAGAAGTAGAGGGATGGGAGATGGGAGATGGGTGTTCTGGAGTAGAAACTGGGAGAGGGAATAACACTTGAAATGCAAATAAAGAAAATATCCAATAAAAGATAAAACTGAAGAAAAAATAAGAAAGTGGATAATTTGAAAATGCAAAGAGTCAGAATGAGTGGAGCTGAAAAGACAGGCACTGATGGAAGAATAGCAGGATACCTGTGTATATATTATAATCACTTACTATATAATTCATATAATATAATGATATAAAATACAATAGAATATATATACTTCTAAAATCAATATACTGCAATTAAAAGAAATTACTTCAGAATGTTATAATTAAGAGAAAAGTAAACATGTCTTCTTATAATGGATATCTAAATGTAGGAAATACCTATAATACAAGCATTGTTTTGAGTTAATTATGTAGAAGTAGGCTCCCTCATTTCAGAATTGAGGATACAATGATTAATATTACTTTTTCCTTTTCTTGATTGCATGTCTTTCAAGGGAGCGAATGAGTATCTTTGTGTTTGTTGGCCCATGCGATACTTTGCAAGTGTAGCTTTATTGTGTGATTTCCAGCCACTAATAAATGATCTAACTTCCAGTTTGAAAAACAAACAAACAAAAAATAACTAAAAAGAATTTTATGGGCAGAATATATGTGTTATCGTTCAAGGATAATGGTTTCAAACTTCCTAATGCTTTGAGATTTTAATATAGATCCTCATGTTGAGGTGACCTATAAGAATGAAAATGTTTTGTCACTACTTCATAAATATTTTAAATCATAATGTAAACATCTGATACTTATTATATCTCATATGGAACTCTTCAAAGAGTGTCCAATCTGCAGTCTGAGAAATGTTGATCCCCCAAAATTGAACTCTAGAGGGCTGCAAATTTGAGGGACTTTATGGGGTCTTTGTAAAAACAACCAAGAGTCTTTTATTTGGTTCATTCATAGTCAGAATTTATGGTTTTCAGTTTCACATTCATTATAAGCCAAAAGTTTATATATCATGGTTGGAATAGCTGTCAATAGTACCCTATTTAGCTAATATTCCAAGATGAGGCAGTACTCAGCTACTGTACAGATTTTTGTACTCAGATATCTTCTGACACAAAACATGGCTTAAATTCTGTTTTGGTTGCTTCATCAATACAGAAGTCTTGAGCTGTGTGCAGTAAAAATAATGAGGAATACTTTCTAAATTGTGGTAACATTGCCCAATGACTAACTGCAAATTAAATATTCAATAATTTTTTAATCACTGAAGAAAGATCATTTTAGCACTACAGAGTGATATACCAAGGATTTGATGAATGCATTTTGATAACTGTTGATGTATCTAGAAACTCAGTGTTAAGTCTACCTAGATGGGTTGTATAAGAAAAAGATAACTGGTACTGTCATACTGGTCAAATGTCATAATGCACTGTAACTAGTTTACATTTGAGGTTATCCATACCTCAAACAATAAATAGAGCAGGATGTTTCTCTTATATTCAGTACTGAACCTTGGATGTTAGTAGATAAACTGAAATCTACAAGGTTTAGAATAGTTGCCAGACAGTGGTGGCACAGGCCTTTAATCCCAGGACTTGGGAGGTAGAGGCAGATGGATTTCTGAGTTTGAGGCCAGCCTGGACTACAGAGTGAGTTCCAGGACAGCCAGGGCTACACAGAAAAACCCTGTCTTGAAAAACTAAAAACCAAAACCAAAACAAACAAACAAACAAACAAACAACAAACAAAAGAGTCATTAATGGATCATGGGCTACAAAAAATATTGTAGAAGAACTCAGCTAAAATGATGTAAATGAAAAAATATGATATGGAAGTTTATTTTTGTTATGAAGAAGAAGACAATACTGAGGTTAAGAAGGGGTCAAAATGAAGAACACAGAGCATGACTGTAAAAGCCATAGGTAAATCTTATTTTATTTTTCATTTATATTACAAATCTCATACATGCAAGTTCATGTGCATGTACATGTGAATAATCTAAAATATCTTATGTTAATTTTAATATAATGTACTACAACAGTAGATAATCTAAAAATATCTTTTTCCTAACATGTAAAGCCTCATTTGTAACTGGATGATGGTAAGAGGACTGTAAGAATTTTAAAAATTAATGTAAGGTACTGCCCAAATATTTTGTTGTTTCATAAACTTAAAGGTAGAATACAATTTCTGAATACAGTACACACTTTGGACATCCAATTTGAAGGATTTGAACTGAAAATGACTTGAATACCTGCTATATAAGCATTCCCTCACATAACATCCAAAGATGCTATGCATGCTTCACATGGAGAAAAACATTAATATTCCTGCTGAGCTGAAAAGTCAGTGAGCCACAATGTCAACAAGGTGAAGTTATTTCAGTGAGGCACTTTTGGGATAATATCTAGGGTGTGATGAAGCAAATCAAATCAATGCAAATCAAAACAACCCTGAGATTTCACCTCATACCAGTCAGAATTGCTAAGATAAAAACTTCATGTGACAGCCAATGCTGGGGAGGAAGTGGAGAAAGAGGAACACTCTTCCATTGTTGGTGGGATTGCAAGCCTGTACATCCACTCTGGAAATCAGTCTGGCTGTTCCTGAGAAAATTGGACATAGTACTACCAGAGGATTCAGCAATACCTCTCCTGGGCATATATCTAGAAGAAGTTCCAACTGGTAATAAGAACACATGNTCCACTATGTACATAGCAGCCTTATTTATAATAGCCAGAAACTGGAAAAAACTGAGATGTCCCTCAATAGAGGAATGGATACAGAAAATGTGGTATATTTACACAATGTAGTACTACTCAGCTATTAAAAACAATGAATTTATAAAATTTCTCAGCAAATGGATGAACCTGGAGAATATCATCCTGAATGAGATAACCCAATAACAAAAGAACTTACATGATATACACTCACTGGTAAGTGGATATTACCCCCAAAAACTTAGAATACCCAAGATACAATTTGTAAATCACATGAATCTCAAGAAGAATGAAGACCAAATTGTAGACACTTTGCCCCTTCTTAGAATTGGGAACTAAACACCCATGGAAGGAGTTACAGAGATAAAGTTTGGAGCTGAGATGAAAGGATGGACCATCCAGAGACTGCCCCCCTGGGGATCCCATAAACAGCCACCAAATGCAGACACTATTGCATATGACAGCAGGATTTTGCTGAAAGGACCCTGATATAGCTGTCTCTTATGAGGCTATACCAGTGCCNGGAAAACACAGAAGTGGATGCTCACAGTTAGCTATCGGATGGAACACAGGGCCCCCAGTGGAGGAGCTAGAGAAAGTACCCAAGGAGCTGAAGAGGTCTGCAACCCTGTAGGTGGAACAACAATATGAACTAACCAGTACCCACAGAGTTTGTGTCTCTAGCTGCATATGTAGCAGAAAATGAACTAGTCGGCCATCATTAGGAAGAGAGGTCCCTTGGTATTGCAAACTTTATATGTCCCACTACAGGGGAACACCAGGGCCAAGATGTGGGAGTAGGTGGGTAGAGGAGCAGGCACGGGGAGGGTACAGGGGACTTTCAGGATATCATTTGAAATGTAAATGAAGTAAATACCTAATAAAAATTGGAAAAAAGACAACAAAAGGAGATCAAGCAAATACAAATATTCAAAAAGAGGTCAAGGTAATTTGCAGATGATATGATAGCATACATAAGTAACCAAAAAAACATTCTACCAGAGAACTTCTATAGCTGATAAACAACTTTAGCAAAGTGACTGAATATAAAATTAACTCAAACAAATAAGTAGCTTTCCTTTACATACAGGAAAAATGGGATGAGAAAGAAAATAAAGAAAAGCCTTTCAGTTCAAATCATTGCTCTGAGCAGACCTCGGGTTCCTGCTCCACAACCATTCCCAGAACACCCGGAGGGAGCACCATTGCCAGGTGCTCTAACAATCCCACGATGATAGGTGAGGAGGACAAAACATATGCCTCAACAATGAGAGTATCTGGGACCAGTAGATTTCAGGTATAAGGAACCCCTGATTGGCCAGTGGCAGGGTTTTCTTCTGGTTTGAGCCAGTGCCCTGATCATTTGTTGTGTGCTAGCTCCGCACCCAGTCTAACAACACCCAGAAAAATTTTTGACTCTCAGGTGCTCTAACAAACCCAAGATCATAGTCTCTCAGGAGCTTGGTCACATCAGGATTTGAGGATCCCAGAGGCAGCTTGATTGCCAGAAGCACTGACATGCCAGGACCTCAGGATCAAAAGATCACAGCATCACAGGATCACAGAGACAGCTGGACTCTGGGATGTTCTGACACAACCAAGATCACAGGACGATTTGGCACCAGTCAGAGACACCTAGGGCAGGCATCACTAGAGATAACCAGATGAGAAGAAGCAAGCACAAGAACATAAAAAAGAAACAAAGGTTACTTGGCATCATCAGAACCCAGTTCTCCCAACAAAGCAAGTCCTGGATACTGCAATACATCGGAAATGCAAGATTGAGATTTAAAATCACACTTTCGGGATAGCATTTGAAATGTAAATAAAGAAAATAATAATAAATAAAAAAAAAGAAAAAAATCACATCCTATGATGATAACAGAGAACTTTAAGAATGGCATAAATAACTCCCTTAAAGAAATACAAGAGAACACAGGTAAAATCTCCAGGAAATACAGGACACAATGAGATGCAAAACCTAAGGATAACAGGTACAGAAGTGAGGGAAGAGTCCCATCTTAAACTACCAGTAAATATCTTAAACAAAATTATGGAGGAAATTTCCCTAACCTAAAGAAAGAGATAGATACCCGTGAATATACAAGAAGCCTACAGAAGTCCAAATAGACTGGACCAGAAAAGAAATTCATCTTGTCACATAAAATTCAAAACACCAAATGCACAAAACAAAGAAAGAATCTTATAAGCATTAAGGGAAAAAGGTCAAGAAACATATGAAGGCAGACCTATTATAATTACACCAGATTTCTCACCAGAGTCTATGAAAGCCAGAATGTCCTGGGCAGATGTCATATACACCCTGAGAGAACACAAATACCAGTCGAGGCTTCTAAACCCAGCAAACCTCTAAATTATCATAGATGGAGAAATCAACATAATTCATGACAAAACGAAATGTATACAATATCATTCCACAAATCCACCCCTACAAAGGATAATAGGTGGGAAACTCCAAAACAAGGAGGGGAACTACACTCTAGAAAAGACAAGCAAGAAATCTTTTTTCAACAAACCCAAAATAAGATAGCCACACAAACATAATTCCACATCTAACAATAAAAATAAGAACAAGCAACAATCATGTTTCCTTAATATCTGTTAATGTCAATAGAATCAATTTCCCAATAATAAGACATAGACTAACAGACTGGATACCTAATTTATACCAAGCATTTTGCTGCATACAGGAAATGAACCCCAATGACAAAGACAGACACTACCTCAGAGTAAAAGGCTTGAATTTTTTCAAGCAAATGGTCCTAAGAAAGAAGCTGAAGTAACCATTCTAATATCATATAAAATTGATTTTCAACCAAAAGTTATCAAAAAAGAGGAAGGGACAGTTCATACTCATCAAAGTAAAAATCTACCAAGATAAACTCTTAATTCTGAACATCTGTTCACCTCCTGGTAAAAACCTTGGAAAGAATAGGAATTCAAGGCCCATTCCTAAACATAGTAAAGCCAATGTACAGCAAACCAGTAGCCATCATCAAACTAAATGGAGAGAAACTTTATATAATCCCACTAATATCAGGAACTAGATAAGGCTGCCCACTCTCTCCCTACCTATTCAATATAGTGAATATCCTAGCCAGATATCCTAGCCAGAGCAATTAGAGAACAAAAGGAGGTCAAAAGGATACAAATTGGAAAGGAAGAAGTCCAAAATATCACCATTTGCAGATGATATCATCTTATGGTTTAGTGACCCCAAAAATTACACCAGAAAACTCATAAACCTGATAAACCTCTTCAGCAAAGTTGTTGGATATAAAATTAACACAAGTAAGTCAGTAGCCTTTGTCTTCTCAAAGGATAAACAGGCTGAGAAAGAAATTAGGAAAATGATATCCTTCACAGTACTCACAAACAATATAAAATACATGGGTCTGACTGTAAACAAGCATGTGAAAAAACTGTAAGACAAGATCTTCAGATCTCTCAATAAAGTAACTGGAGAATTTCTCAGAAGATGGAAAGATCTCCCATGTTCATGTATTTTCAGAGTTAATATAATAAGAATGGCCATCTTGACAAAAGTAATCTACAGATTCAATGCAAACTCCATCAAAATTCCAACTCAATTCTTCTCAGAGTTAGAAACAGCAATTTGCAAATTCATTTGGAATAACCAAAATCCCAGGATATCGAAAACTATTTTCAACAATAAAAGAACTTTTGGGGGAATCATCATACCTGACATCAAGTTGTATTGAAGAGAAATAGTGATAAAAATTGTATGGTGTTTTCCAGAAATGGGTAGCAAGATCAATAAAATATAATTGAAGACCCCAAAATGAACCAACACACCTATTGTCACTTGGTGTTTTACAAATAAGCTAAAACCATCCACTGGATAAAGGACAGCATTTTCAACAAATGGTGCTGCTTCAACCAGGGGTCAGCAAGTAGAAGAATGCTAATTGAGCCATCATTTTATCCTTGTACAAAACTGAAGTCCAAGTGGATCAAGGGCCTCCACCTGAAACCAGATATACAGAAACTAATAAAAGAGAAAATGGGGAAGAGTCAGGAACATGGGCACAGGGGGAAAATTCCTGAACAGAAGACCAATGGCTTATGCTTTAAGATGAACAATAGATAAATAGGACATGAAAAAATTGTAAAGCTTCTTTAACACAAAATAAATTGTCAATAGGACCCCATGTTCACTCATCAAATTTAGACAAAATTGTGAATGCCAAGAAGTGCAGCTTACAGGAGCCTGATATAGCAGTCTTTGAGAGGCTTTGCAGTACCTGACATATACAGGGGCAGTTACTCACAGCCAACCATTTGATAGAGCATGAGGTCCCCAGTGGAGGAGTTATAAAGAAGCATCCATCAGAGCTGAAGGTGTCTGCAAGCCCATAGGAAGAACAAAAATATCAAACAAATTGACCTCACAGACCTCGAAGAGGCTGAACCCAAAACCAAGGAGTACACATGATGGGACCCATGGCTCCAACCACGTATTTATCAGAGAATGATATTGTTTGGCATCAATAGGAAGAGACCAAAAGGACATGTATGTTATGTACTCACTAATAACAGGATATTAGCCAAATTCATAATACGCATTATACAATTCAAAGACTCAAGAACGTTAACAAGCAGAAGGACCAAAGTGAGAATACCTCAAGCCTACCTCAGAGGGAGAAGAAAGCAATTACAGGGGGCAGAGGAAGGGTGGGACCTGCTTGGGAGTGGTTTCAGCTAGGGGAAAGGGGGGGGATATGATCAGGTACTGGGAATGGGAAACCAGAAGTGAAGCCCTGAGGGCCAGAAGATTTTATGGTAGCAGGCAATTTTAGGAGGTAGGAGGTGTTGGGGACCTTATAGAATGTAGCCAAACCTTGTATTGGAGAGAGGCTCAGAATTCAAAGGGAAGGAGATTAGATGAAATGCCCTAGAGTGTGGAGAGGAAACTTGAGAATTCACCTCAAGGATAACAATTGTTGTGGTCATCCCAAGGTAAAAAACTCTAAACCAGAATTGTTCCTAACTAAAGAACTACAGCAAGAAAAATGGAGAAGGATCTGAGGGAAATAAAGTCCAGCGACAGGCCCAAATTGGGATCAAGCTCAAGAGGAGGCTCCAAGACATGACACTATTAGAGAGGCTTTTCTCTGCTTACAGACAGGAGGCTAGAATGGTTGCCCTCCAAGGCCCAACAAGTAGTTGAAAGATTCATATGCATAAACTTACATCCAAGCAATGGACAGAAGCTGGGAACTCCTGTGGTTGTATTAGGGAAAACCTGAACAACACGAAGAGGAGGGCAACCCAAAAGGAAGATGAGAAGTCTCAACTAATATGGACACTGGAAATCCGTCAGACACTGAGCCAACAACTAGAAGGCATACACTAGCTGATATATAGCCCTCAACCCCTGTACTGAAGAAGACTGTCTCATCTGGCCTCAGTGAGTTAAGAAGCATTTAACCCTCAAGAGAAGTGATTCCACAGGCGTTTGGAGTGGGGACATCCTCTTGGAGACTGGGGAGGACATGTGGGATAAGGAGCAGTCCCAGGACAGAGTGGGAGGGGACAAAACTGGACTGGAAAACGATTAAAATTGTATCAATAATAATGATAATAATAATAATAATAATAATAATAATAATAATAATAATAATAGGAAAAAGCTGTCTTACACTCTGGGAAATGTTTATTTTTTTAAGACATCTTCATCACAAAAGAAAAAAAAAGATGTTGAATTCCTACTGAGCTTCTGAATTACATCCAGTTACCATAGGGTATCTCTCAGTGGCATATTGGTAAACAAAAATATTAAGAGATATTTTTTAATAAAAGAAAATTTTAACATATATGCATATTCTCAGCAATTCTATGTGCTTATGTAAATTTTGTAGGGCTTCAAATACGTCTGTGTGAAAGTAGCATTTATATTTCTTTTTTGGGTGCAAATAATATTCTCAAAATATTTAGTTAAAAACCAACACATGAATATTGGATGTTAGGACAAATCCACTGCATTCTTAAAAATGAATTGCCCTCCAACAATCATTATGACTCTTCTATGCAAAGTTCATGAGCTTTCTACTATTAAAAACAACTGAGTTCTATTGTGCTGCCAAGATGAAATGTAGGGAGTACATTCAAAACTGCTGTAGCCAATGAAGACAAGGGCCAGTTTCCCTGCATTCATGACCCCAAAGTAATCTCTCTTCACTATGTCAGGTGACTATGGGAGAGAGGGTATCAACCCCACACACAGGCTAAATTGTGGCACACAATTGTGCTGGGCAAACACATTCTTACTCATCTCCCACAGCCACTAACAGGTCCAGGTGCTGAGTGTGTGATGCACAGGGAAGACTCTTCTGAGTGCTGCAACCAGCAAGGGGCAAGGACAGACTTCCAGTCTCTCGACGCTGGGTAGCTTTCCCAACAGTCAGAAGTGGAAGGGGAAGACTGGGGAGGAACATGACACCTACACCCTCACTACCCTGTGGCAGACAGTAGTGGTTTCAGATCTCTCAAACTAATACGTTTAGGGCATCTCACCAGCATTTAAAGGAATATGGATAGAATGTCAGGGCATGAATCCTGGAAAAACTCATGACTCTTAATCATAAACGTCCTATGAAATGTAAGAAGTCACTCTGATAAGGCTTGGACTCCATGCATCATTTTTTAGTCACACTGGGATTGTGGCTGGCTTGGATTATTATAAGAATTATAAAAGCAGTAGCAGGTTGTGGAGGATAAAAGGTTTCAAGGGATCTGAGGTAGTTAACGGGGGGAGAAAAAAGTGAATTTATTTAGAAAAGTAAACAGTAGTAAATATAGGTTAAACAAACAGGGTAATAACATAATATCTACTATCTTCCAAAAATATCCAAATTAAATAGATGTGATTTTATATATAACCAGATACTCTTCAAATAAAAGATCCACGTGTGATCAGAAAATTAAACCACCCACAGATTGTCTAACAAATGAATGCACAATAAAATGAACAATCTACTCACAGTGTGGAACACAGTCAGCAAGTCGTTTGACAAAACAATTCCCGTGTATCTAAATCTCAAGGGTCATTGTGGAAGAGACAGGAAAAACAATAAGATCTAAGATATAAAGCTATTTGTGTAAGATTATGTGCTTCAGAAATGCCAGATATTACACTAACAAAGTGGATTTTTGAAATATTTTAAGCATTTAATAATGCTGTCAGCACGATATGCCATATAACAGAAAGCAAAACAACTGATTAGTTATGCAACAGAAAATGATCAGCCCTAAAAACATAGAACCATAACATTATACAAACTAAACAGGCTGAATTTATGTTTTTGAAGAATAAAATTTGGCATATATTCAGATATATGCATATAATTACAATAAAATGACCATAAGAAATATACATACATTATATATATGGGTAGGGGAGAGAAAGTGGAAAAATGTATTTGTAATCTCAAAAAGAAATCAAAAATCTCATTTCCACCAAATAGAGGTTAAATGAATTTCTACTCCTCACCCAACTATGTGGATGTATGCAACAAAACATTGGATTAAGAGTGAGGACCCAAAATGGAGAAGTTAGGGCAAGGACTGAAGGATCTGAAGGGATTGGAACTCCACAGGAGGAACAATACTATCAACCAACCAGACCCTAAAAAGCTCCCAGAGATTAAAACAACACTCAAAGAATACACATGTGGGGACCCATAGCTCCAAATAGATATGTAGCAGAGGACTGCCATATAATGGCATCACTAGGAGTAGATCACCTCAGTCTTGTAGAGGCCCAGTTACCCAGGGTGGGGGAATTCTCTGCAATGAGGCAGGAATGGGTGGGCAGGTGCCTTCAAAAGGCAGCAGGAGGGGAGGGAATAGGGGCTCGCTCTGTGGAGGGGAAACTGGGAGGAGTGAAAACATTTGAAAAGTAAATGAATAAAATAAGAAATCATGAAAAAAATCTTCCAAGGTTAACCCTAGGTACATAGTGAATTTATTTGGGGAATTTTACAGAGCAAGTTTAATTTGTTATTTTGAGGACTGTGTGTACTCAGAAAGAGGCTGCCCAGGAAATCATTACCAAGAATGGATGATGACTTTCTTAGGGTATAAAAGACAATCCAAGCTCCAAAACTTGTTCTTGGCCTTTCTTTTGTAACCTCTTAAAAGGCTACACTAAGTTTATGTATATTTACTTCAACAAATTGTCTGAGCATTTGGATATTAGTGTGAGGATCTGCTGTCCATTCTTGTCGTTTAATGAGGGGATAGGAACAAACTTCAAGCCCAGCTAGAGTAACTTTTTACTAGGTGGCACAGATGATTGACCTAGATGGCTACTGTTTGCCCAAGAACAGAGAACTAGACATTAAATTGATCTATTCCTATATATCTTCCTTTTAAAATCACCTTTTATCAAGAATATCTAAACTTTAGATAGTGTTAAAGAAATGATTCATGATTTTCACAATACAGTTGTTTACTGAATGCTGAAGCCCATTTTTCATAGCGTTGTCACTGGAAAAAATGACAATCCGATGATTTAATTTTATGTACAAGGCAAAGGTGAAGCAAATGATGAAACATAAGTGTCACCTGATATAATAGACAGAATACAGTAATAGTTGATAATAATAAACACAAATGTAAAGGATTTTGCCAGGTACCACATGTGATCAATGAATACCAGGTGCTTCTTCCCTGGAAATTCTGACTTCTTTTTTCACAAATATTTGTAAAAGTGATCCATAAAAATAAACATCAACTCTTACTTACATCCGAATGGACATTTAATTCAACAAGAACTCTTTTCTAAGTCAAACGTTCTTATGTTGTTTGAACGAGATGTCAGATACACATCAACTTGCACTTCTAACTGTGAAATATGCAAGATTCTAAAGTGACTAAGATTTGAGCTTAGTGGACTCTTATTGGTACCTAAAGAGGATATATGAGCTACCTCCAAATGAGGGTATATTTTTTTACCAGACGTGTATTTATATATCCAAGACCCTCATGCAAAACTATCAGAACCCTGAAAAACAGGACCTCCCATTTTATTAAGTCCAAATATTAAACAAATAAATTTGATAATTGTTTTTCATTTAGAATCCTTCCTACATAGATTCTGAGAATACTACTATGAAGGCAACATATTACTCTCACATCCATTCACAATTTAAAACATTAGTGCCTCAACAATTATCTGCTTTTATCTATGTGAACTTTCCCCCATCACAGGCAAAGGCTATTGTAATCTTTCCCAGTAAACTTGTTAAGCATCACTTGTGCAATATGCAGTAAACCACTCAAAAATACTAATAATCCTCTGTCTTTAACCATTTTTTTTTACTAAAATTCCCTGCCTGGAGATTCAAAAGCACATTCATTTCTTTTAAATAAGAGCCAATTTCTGATAAATCCTCAAAGTTTAGAGTTCTGTTAGAAACGTACAAGCAAATTAATACACTTGATGGACAGAGCAATAAAACAAATTGCTGAGCCATAAAACTATAGTTAACTATAGAATTACCAGGACAATAGAGATGATAAACTTGATAAAGACTGTGAAAAAAATGACTTTCTCTTCTAAACAAATTTTAATAAGTTCAAAAATAATGAGATACCAACATTTAATATAAACCAGTCATGATATACCATGATAGATTCAATCTATTAGCATCCATTGATTCTTCCACAAACCAATAATTAGATAAAATTAAATGCACCTGCGGTTCCTAGATTTTGCTCAAGAACAGAAACTTGAATTTTAAAAACTGACCACAGAAAACACAAGAGCCACAGGACAATATATAATAAATACAATTGAAAAAATGTTCAGTTATACTAAATAGTGATTAAGACAAAGCATTACAACTAAATTAATGTACATAATATGACTCATGGAAAGTTGGTGGTAGCTGTAAGTTTAGCATGTAAAGATTCACAATTAAAAACAACAAAAAACAAATTTTTGATTGGTAACCTTTTGATTGGAGTATCTGTAAACTCTTTGCTTTTAATGTCCTTACAAAATAAAGCATGCAAATATGTACATATGTACATAGAATTTTGTTTGTTACCAACAGTAGGAAAGTGAGCCTGATGTTAGAAATTGGACAGAAATGTAATGTAAAGCATCTGAGACCTTTCATGGTTACCAAGGAAGAATTACAGTGTTTGGGTTTTAGTACTCTCAGAGTGTAGTGGCATAATAGGAAAGGTAATGTCAGAGAATGTTCCAGAATGTCTCATGGTAGCAAGTGAAAACAGGTATCCTGATATAAATAAAACTTTACAAAAAAAATGAAAAAAAAAAAAACTTTACAGATATGGTACCCCAAAGCATATTAAAGATCAACAGGTCTCCTCTCTCTGTCAGATACTGAAGGCTGACATAATTCTCTATCCTTGCAGATGAAACAGAGCTTCAAGGCCGGGTCCTGAATGATAGATCTTAAAACTGAAGCAATGACCGGAAGCAAAAACAAATACCTTGTACAGCAAACAGGAGCATTTTCATTCAGAGCAGGAATGTGATGATTCACAGCAAGTTACCTGACCATGACGACGTTTTCTTTTCATTTTCATCTGTATGCCTCCTTCTCAAAAGAGCAGCTTGTTGTCAATCTACAGCAAGAACCTGGTATGAGCTGAGATCTAGCTATCAACCAGGAGCATTACTGGAAATATTTTTTATATGAATATATTTTTTAGCTATGGTTGACTCAGACTGGCTGAGTATAAGTAGGAAAATAGAGAAAAGGTTTGGGACCAATCAGGAGAGAGATCTCAAAAATGATAAAAGAGGCAAAAGCCTGCTGTTACCATGGAGATTTTTTTCATCAATGCTCCTCCATTTTTTCTCCTCCGTCCCTGCCTGTTGCATCATATATTAAAAAGGAAAAAAAAGGAGTAATAGAAGGATGAAGAGCATAATATTTTGTAGTCATTCTTCAGTTTCTGACTCTAATTACAAACCGAGAAAACGATCTAGAGATGGTTGTGCCATTAAGCCTGTGTCTGGCTAATGGTACCTATAATAAAGCTTCCATTTGTGTCTAAGGACAGCTGCTTGTAATCACGAGCTGTCAAAGGCACTCCAGAGCTGAACCTTTGTAATCTTCTGTCCCAATATTCTGAGAAGCTATGTTTATTCAAAAATTAATCACACTATCGCATGTATTTATGCACATTACACCTTACAAACAATGCACTTCAATTTTTAAATTTCTTTTCTTTTTTTCTTTTTTTCCAATTTTTATTAGGTATTTACTTTATTTGCATTTTAAATGCAATCCCCAAAGTCCACAATACCCTCCCCCCTCCGCTGCCCTACCCACCCACTCCCCCTTCTTGAACTTTAATTTTTAAAGGCATAGTTGTGCCCAGTTTCATCAAGCCATGTGTCATATAATACACTGTGTTAAATTATAATAATGGTAAACAAATATGAAGAGGAGTTTCTATTAGAAAAGAAATATACAAAATCTAGACATTCTATAATCATTTCTATGGGTGTGTCCACCTATATGTTATACATTTTATACAAAGGACATTGTGTATATGTGCATTGTGTCTATTTATGAATTTATAGATTTCATAATAAGATGTCATTATTCTGTAAACATATATCTTAATATTCGTTAGTCATATAATGTGTTAAAAATACAAAAAATACATACGCATAATACATTAGGGTTACCTATATCATCTATAACTAAGAATCCATTGCCACTTAATTTGATATCTTTTTATTACATTCTCAGCTGATTTAGCCCTATTGATATGTGCTCAGATGCAGAGAGATCTACAGGACTATAAGTAATCTCTAATGCTTATCTTCCTAAAAAATATTACTTTCCCTCTTCAACAGTTCCTCAAATGCCAACAACTATTACAAGTTTCTTCCAACCTAAATCTGATGCTTTCCTGTAAAGTTATATTCATTTTTCTACCATAGAATGTTCTTGCTTGACTGAAATTATAGGAGATATGACTGTGTTTATGCTGTTCCCCTGTTAGCAACACATGTGTAGCCAAAAACAGGAAGCACCTAAGTCTCTCTTACATGCTCCATGTCACAAGTAAAGCAACCTTCTGACAAAGTTCACTCCTGCACTGAATACACTTTCCAATTTTCCCTAGCTTGCTTTTCTTTGAGAATCAGTAATATGTATTAACAAGTTCCATTGCATTCCATGGCTTTCGTTTTGCATTGCACATTGTTAATGTTGATGTGTGAGAATTTATTATAGTATGAAGTAATATATGCTCCAAAATAATAAAAGTATTATATATGTATTCAATTATTACCAAAAGAGTAGCACATGTTAAAAGTAACAATTATTCTACTCCTTTCTACAATGATCCTAATCCTATTATAATTCTGATGGTGCAGGTCCTTTCCAACACAACCCTCTTTGTGGGATGTCCCTCATTTTCTTCCATTCCTTCAATTTCTGTTTTGAATGCTTGTGTAATTTTTGTTTGTTTGTTTGCCTGTTTTTTTTTTTTTGTTTGTGGTATGGTGTGCTGATCTTAATTTTCACTACTTATCCTGTGTGCAATGTCTATTATAACACATAATGTGAGAGAAATTTTGAGCAATAATGTAAACTTACATTACTTCCATGTCAGGTAATCTTTAAACTTTTTTTTAAACACTAACCAATGTCGTTATAATTTGGGATTCAAAAATGGCTTACTGATATGAATACCATATATACACTCCTGATAAAGCCAATGACCAGAAAAACAGATGTTTACTACCACACTTTCAAAAAAAATCTATTTACTTTTGATAGCTGCTGTTGGGAAATTGGTTTTGATCAATGGAATGATACTAAGGACAATAAGCATGTTTCTGGCCAGGTTTTATGTTCAGGAGTAGGGATCCAAAATGCAATAAATTCCATTTTGTGCATGCAAAAATTATTTTTCATTGAAATTAATTTTTAAAGAGAGAGAAACCACATGAACATCAATATTTAGGTAGGAGGAAAGATATGGTAGCATTTGTGGAAACAATTTTAAATGATCAAAATATATTACATCAATCTTTTAAAAGAAATCTATGTGTAGGTCTAAAATGGAGTAAAACGGAAGCTGGGATAGTAAGTCTTCAGTGGGTTGTATTTATTCATAAATATTGCTGAGATGTTATTTGCATTTTATAAAATCTCAACTCAATTTTATCAAAAACATATATGAAAATTAAATATTATAAGAAGACTCTATGTACTATTATTTACCATTTCATGAAATTTTCTACATATCATTGGTTAAACAGTATGTGTTATCTCATTTTACATTGATACATTCTGTTGTAACTAAATGTTTACCCATGGAAAATGAGGAAAAGCTCTATCTGGTAACTCTTTGAAACAGTATAATTTCTAACTATCTTTATACCCACAAACAAACTTTAACTGACACCTTCAGCAGAATTATTTGTTTTCTTGCACTAAGAGGCAAATTACTGCACAGGTTAAACTGCACAGAATTCACAGTGTCGGTCTGTCTAACCCTGACTGATAAATCCACAAAATACACCATTATATCAAGGATTAGGCAATATTGCAGAATGTGGGCCAAAAGATTATAATATCTTGTAGAATAGGACAATGGTTTTTTTTTTCCAAAATATCTTTTGTGTAACACACTCAATCTACATACAGAAAATCTCAAAACAATAGTCACCTAAAAGGATTAGTAAAATGTTACCACAATCCATATATTAATGCGTATCTGGAAAGCCAGGGAACCTCCATATTCAGTACAATATTTCAGACACCTAAAGAAATATGAGATCAGGAGATGAACATCTATAAGGAAGATCACTCCAGTCTGTAATCTAACAGAAATGATCATGATTTACAGCACTCATTCATAAAACTAACAGTATATATTAATCACATTTAATTCATATCTCAAAAATGAAATTATCTATATATGTACATTCGTATATAACAACAATCTTTGAAAATGATATGAACACGAAAAAAATCCAAATTGAAGATCTCAGAAGATGGAAAAATCTCCCCTGCTCATAGAATATAAAGATTAGTATAGTAAAAATGGTCATCTTGCCAAAAACAATCGACAGATTCAATGCAATCTCCATGAAAATTCCTACTTAATACTTCATAGAGTTAGAAAAATTTGAAAATTCATTTGGAATATCCAATAACACAGGATATCCAAAACTACTATCAACAATAACAGATCTTTTGGGGAAATCACCATCCCTGACCTTAAGCTGTATTACCTCCACCTCAAATCAGATATACGGAAATCATAGAGGCAAATATTGAGACAAAGTGCAAAGCAGAGACTTTGGAAGGAAAGGAAGTAAAGGCCATGCATAGACTGCCCCACCTGGGTTTCCATCCCATATACAGTCACCAAATGCAGACACTATTGTGGATGCCAAGAAGTTCATGTTGACAGGAGCCTTATGTATCTGTCTTTGAGAGGATCTGCCAGAGCATGACAAATGCAGAGGCAGATGCTTGAAGCCAACCATTGGACTGAACATGGGGACCCAAATGGAGGAGTTATAAAAAAAAAGCCTCCCTCTTAGTTGAAGGCATTTGCAACCCCATAGGACCAATAGAAATATCAACCAACCAGACTTGCCAGAGCTCCCCGAGAATAAATCACCAACCAAGGAGTACACATGGAGGGACCCATGGTTCCTGCCATATATGTATAAGAGAACGTCTTTATCAGGCATCAATGGGAGGAGAGTCCCTTGGTCTTGTGAAGGCCTAATTCTATGTAGAGGAACAGGAGGGCAGGGAGGAGTGAGTGAGTACGTGTTTGGGGGAACACCCCCATAGAAACAGGGAGAGGAGAGATGGGATGGGGGTTCCCAGGAGGTGGGGGAACAAGAAAGGGGATAACATTGGAACGTAAATAAAGAAAATATGCAATAAAAATGAAAGAAAAAAATCACCTTGAGATGTAGATTTGATTACTTGCAGAAATGCCACTTAAAAAGGATATTTTCTGACAGGATAAATGAGACAATTTCGACACTGTATGAAAATTGGCCTATGATTAATAAAAGCTTTGATGGCTGAGTGCTACTAAAAAAATAAGAAAATAGAGAAACAGCATTCTTCCCAATAATCACTAATAATATGACATACATTGGAGTAATTCTAAGCAAAAAAGTGAAAGATCTGTATAACAAGAACTTCAAGTTTCTCAACAAAGAGATTGAAGAAGATCTCAGAAAATGCAGTTATCTCCCATGATCATATATTGGTAAGATTAACTTAGTACAAATGGCCATCCTGCCAAAAGCAATCTACAGATTCAATGTAATTCCCATCACATTTCCAACACAATTTTTCATTCTCCATGTCACATGGAAAAGTAAATGAAGAAACAAAAAAACAGGATAGAAAAATTAATTATTAAAATTAAAAGAACTCCTGGGTTAATCACAATTTTTTACCTCAAGTGGTACTACAGAGGAATAGAGATTAAAAACTGTATGGTATTAGTACAGAGACAGACAGGTGAATCAATGGAATAGAATCGAAGACCCAGAAATAAGCCTACACATTTATGTAAGTTGATATTTGACACAGAAGCCAAAAATAAACAATGGAAATAAGAAAGGTTCTTAAATAAATGGTGCTGGTCTGTCAATCTGTGTGTAAAAAAAAAAATAAAATAGATCCACATTTGTCCCTTGCACAAAGCAAGTCCAAGTCGATTATGGACCTCAAAATAAAATGAAATACTCTAAGTCTGATGAAAGAGAAAGTGGGGAAGAGTCTTGAATTCATTAATCTGGTGTGTTTGTGTGTGTGTGTGTGTGTGTGTGTGTGTGTGTGTGTGTGTGTATTTGTTTGTGTGTATGCGTGTTTTAGGGCATCCCTAAACACAAGGAAAATATCTCAGACTCTAATATCAAGAATTGATCACTGGTACCTAATGAAACTGGAAATATATGTAAGGCAAAGGATATAATCAGTAGGATAAATTGACAATCTACAGATTGGGAAAAAATTCTTCACTAATCCCACATCTTTAGAGAGGTAATAGACAACATATATAAAGAACTCAAGAAACTAGCCAGCAAAATCAAACACCCAATCAAAAAAATGGGGTATAGAAATGAACAGAGAATTCACAACAGCAGAATCTGTAATGGCTGAGAAACACATAAATGTTCAAAGTACTTGCTGATCATGGAAATACAAATGAAAATGACACTGAGAATGTACCTTAAACTTCTCAAAATGGCTAGATAAAAACTCAGGTAACAGCATATGTTGGAGAGTATGGTGAGAATGAGAGTCACTCCTCCACCGATGGTGGGGTTGCAAACTGGTACAATCACTCTGGAAATCAATCTAGAGTTTTCTCAGAAAATTAGTAATATATCTAACTGAAGACACAAAAGATGCCCCATCATGCCACAGGAGACCGTGTTCCATTATGTTCATAAATGGTCTTATTTGTGGCAGACAGAAGCTGGAAACAACCATTATGTTACACTTTGTAAGAATAGATACAGAAAATGTAGTTCATTTTTACAATGGAATATTACTCAGCTATTAAAAACAAGGATGTCCTGAGTGAGTAACTCAGACCAAAAAGGACATGCATGGTATGTACTCACTAATAAGTGGATATAAGCCAAATTCATAATAGCCATTATACATTCCAAAGACTGGAGATGGTAACAAGTAAAGAGACCAATGTAGAATGCCTCAACCTACCTCAGAGGGAGAGGAAAGCAATCACAGAGGGATGTCAGGACCTGCCTGTGAGAAGTTACAGCAAGGAGAAAAGGAGAACATGATCTGGTATTGGGAATGGGAAACAAGAAGTGATGCCCTCAAGGCCAGCCGATTGAAAGGAAGCAGGCAACTTCAGGAGGTAGAAGGTAGGGTAACCCTCTAAAATGTACCAGAGACCTGGGATGAAAGAGATGCTCAGGGCTCAAAGGGAGAGAGTTTAGATGAAATGCCCCAGAGTGTGGAACTTGTAGAGCTCACCTCTAGTAGAAGCACAGGATATAAACTGGGGTTGCCATTCTACAGTCAAAAAATCTGAACCAGATTTGTTCCTGTATAAAAGAACTACAGTGAGAAAAATGGAGAAGGACATGAGGGATAGAAGGTCCAGTGACAGGTCCAAATTGAGATAAAGCTCAAGAGAAGACTCCCAGGCTTGACACTATTACTGATGCTGTTCTCTGTTTACAGAAAGGAGCCTAGCATGGCTGACCTCTAAGGCCCAGCAAGCAGCTGAAAGAGTCAGATGCAGATACCTATACCAAGCAATGGACAGAAGCTGGAACTCCTGTGGTTGAATTATGGAACACCTGGAAGAAAGTAAAGAGGAGGACAATCCCACAGGAAGATTAGCAGTCTTCAATAACCTGAAAACTGGACATCCCTCAGACACTGAGTCACCAACCAGGAAACATACACTTGGTATGAGGTCCCTGACTAATATACACCCGAAGACTGCCTAATCTGGCCTCAGTGAATTAAGCACTTAACCCTCAAGAGACCTTATTCCACAAGGAGTGCAGAGATCTAGTGTTTTGGGGCTTTTGGAGTAGGGACATCCTCTCAGAAACAAAAGAGGAAATATGGGATGAAGAGCAGTCACAGGGCAGAGTGGGAATGGGGCAATGATTGGACTGTGGAAAATGAGTATAATAATAATAATAATAATAATAATAATAATGATGATGATGATGAAGAAGAAGAAGAAGAAGAAGAAGAAGAAGAAGAAGAAGAAGAAGAAGAAGAAGAAGAAGAAGAAGAAGAAGAAGAAGAAGCAGCTGGGTTACACTCTTGGGGAAGTACTTATTTTTGAGGCATCATTATAGATCAGTGTTCTTTTAAGAAAAATAGATGTTGAATTCTAACTGAGCTTCAGAATTACATCAAGTTACCATAGAGTATCTTACAGTGACATATTGGTAAAAAAAAATTTAAGTTTTATTTTTATTTTTTATTTTTTGGTTTTTCGAGACAGGGTTTCTCTGTATAGCCCTGGCTGTCCTGGAACTCACTCTGTAGACCAGGCTGGCCTCGAACTCAAAAATCCGCCTGCCTCTACCTCCCGAGTGCTGGGATTAAAGGCGTGCGCCACCACGCCCGGCCTAAGTTTTATTTTTTAATGAAGGAAATGATTAATATATGCACAGATTCTGAGCAATTCTATGTGTTTATGTAAATTTTTAGGGCTGCACATATGTCTGTATGAAAGTAGAATTTATCATTTATTATTTATTATTTTTTCAGGTGCAAATAATATTCTTAAAATATTTTGTTCTATACTAACACATGGATATTATATGTTATGACAAATAAACATCATTCTCTAAAATGAATTGCCCTCCAATAATCATCATGATTCTTCTATTCAAAGTTCATAAGCTTTCTACCATTAGAAACAACTGAGGTCTACTGTGCTGCCAATAATTGGAGGTAGTGCATTGACAACTACTGTAGCCAATGAGAAGGTTCAGTTCACCTGCTTTTGTGACCCTAAGCTAATCTCTCTTGACTTTTTCAGGTGGCTATGGAGGAGATGGTATCAACCCCACACACAGGCTTCCTAATGGCACATCACTGTGCTGGGCTAACACAGTCCTGCTCATCTCCCATCACCACCCCTAGGTCCAGGGGCTGAACATGTGAAGTGCAATGCAATTTCTTCTGAGTGCTGCAACCAGCAAGGGTTATGGACAGATTTCTCATTCTCATGAGCTGGAGCAGCATTCCCAATAGCCAGAGGCAGAGGAGTATTCTGGGAAGGAGCATTACCCCATACCCTCACTACCCTTGGTCAGGCAAATGGTGGTTTCAGCTTCCTAAAACTAATAATCTTGGGGAAACTCACCCTCACTTAATGGAATAAGGGCAGACACTCAGGCCACGAATACAGGAAAAACCCATGACTATCTTAAACAGCCGATGAAATGTAAGAAGTTACTCTCATAATGCTTGGATAACAAGAAACTTGCTTCTAGACATATTGTGATTGTGGCTGATTTGGCTGAGTATAAGAAGATCTTTGCAATCTATACAAGATTTCAAGGGATCAGATGCAATTAATGGGGAGAAAATAAGTGAATTCATTTAGAAAAGTAAAAGGTAGTAAATATAGATTAATAAAACAGAGTAATTCATCATAATATCAACTCTCTTCTTAAAATTACCTATAATACAAAGTTGGATACTGTAAGCCATCCATTGAACTCAACACAAGTTCCTCAATTGAAGACTTAGAGAAAGGATAAAAGAGGTGAAGGAACTTGCAGCCCCACAGGAGGAACAAAAATATGAACCAACAAGTACCTCCAGAGATCCCAGGGATTAAACCAACAACCAGAGTACACATGGCAGGACCCATGACTCGAGGTGCATATGTAGCAGAGGATGGCCTTTATAGATATCAATGGAAGGAGAGACCATTGGTCCTACGAAGGCTCGATGTCTCAGTGTAAGGGAATGTCAGGACAGGAAAGAGGAAGTGGGTGGGTATTTGAGTAGGGGGAGGGAAGATGGGATAGGGGGTTTTCAGAATGGAAACCAGGAAAGCAGATAACATTTGAAATATAAGTGAAGAAAATATCTAATAAAAACATACCTATAATAAATAGACATGATCGTGTTGTTAAAGCATATTCTTCAAAGAAATGATCCAAGTCTGTTCAGAAAAATGTGTCTTAAAAGGCCCATATATCATCTAACAAATAAATGCAGAAAAATAGTAACAATCTAAATGCAATGTGGAACACAGTCAGCAAGTCGTTTGAGAAAACATCTCCTGTACCTAAATCTCTGGGGTCACTGTGGAAGAGGATTAAGAAATAGGGTATTTGCTGTAAGATTATGTTATGTAGATATGCCAGGTATTATACTAACAAAGATGATTTTCAAAAAAATTTTAAGCACTTAATATGCTGACAGCAAAAGATACAGTATTCCAGAAATAAAAACAACCAATTGCTTATCCAAGAGAAAGTGACCAGTCCTAAAAACATACAACCACTGCATTATACAAATTAAATGGGCTGTATTTATGTTTCTTAAGAATAAACTTGTACCATTACATTATACAAATTAAATTGGCTTTATTTATATTTCTTAAGAATAAAATGCAAGTAATAATAATTAAATGACCACAAGCCAATGTATTTGAAAGGAGCAAAGAATATTATGTCAAAGGATAGGAGAGAGAAAGGGGAAATAAAACTGTATTATAATCTCAAAAACAAAGGCAAAATTAAAAAAACCCTCATTTCCACCAAATAGAGATGAAATGAATTTCTTCCCCTTGCCCAACTATGTGGATGTATGCAACAAAACACTGGACTGAGAGTGAGGACCCAAAATGGGGCAGTTAGGGCAAGGACTTGAGCTGAAAGGGAATGCAACCCCTTAGGAAGAACAAGACTATCAATCAACCAGACACTGTAAAGCACCCAGAGATTAAAACAACCACCAAAGAGTACACATTTGGGGACCCATGGATCCAGCTGGATATGTAGCTGAGGACTGCCTTATAATGGCATCACTGGGAGTAGATGACCTCGGTCCTGTAGAGGCTCAGTGATGCAGGGTGGGGGAATGTTCTGCAATGAGGCAAGAGTGGGTGGGCAGGTGTGTGAGCACCTTCCAAAGGCAGCATGAGGGGGAGGAAATAGGTGCCCTGTGGAGGGGAAACTGAGAGGAGTGAAAACATTTGAAAAGTAAATGAATAAAATAAGAAAAAAAATGAAAAAAAATCATCAAAGGTTAACCCTAGGTACATGGTGAGTTTGGGAAATTTTACAGAGCATGTTTAATTTGTTATTTTCAGGACTGTGTGTGCACAGAAAGAGGCTTCCCAAGAAATCATTACCAAGAAAGGATGATGACTTTCTTATGGTATAAAAGACACACCATTTCCGCTACTAGTCCTTGGCCTTTATTTTCTAGCCTCTAAAAAGGCTACACTTAGTATATGTAGATTTCCCTACAATAAATTGTCTGAACATGTGGGTACTAGAGTGAGGATCTGCTGCCTTTTCTTGTAATTTGATGAAAAGATGGAAACAAATGCCAAGCCCAGCTAGTGTAACTATTCATACGGTTGCACAGAGATTCACCTAGATGGCTTTTGTTTGTCGTGGAAAAGAGAACTAGACAATAGCTTGATCTATACCTATATCTCTTCCTTCTTTTTTTCAGGTCCTCTTTTCTCAAGATTCTCTGAGCATTAGATGGTGCTAAATAAATAACTCATTATTTTCACACTACAAAAGCTGAAAATCCATTTTTTACTGAAAGCTGATGTCCATTTTACATAACATTGTCACTGGAAAATCCTTATTGAAATGTGTTGGATATTTTTGAGCATAAACAAAGGTGAAGCTAATAATGAAACTTAAGAAATGGACAATTGAATTAGTAGACATGGAATAGAGTAATAGCTGATGAGAATAAACACAAATGTAGAATATTTTAACAGTCAATACCAGGTGTTTCTTTACTGGAGACTATGGCTTCTTTTTTCCCAATTATTTCTATAAGTGACCCATAAAAATAAACATCAATTCTTACATCCACCCGAATGGATATTTAATCCAATAACAAATTTTTCTATGTAAAATGTTCTTACCTTGATTAAATTTGTTGTCAGATACATGTCACCTGGCACTTCTAACTGTGAAACATGCAAGACTCCAAAGTGATTAGGATTTGAGCTTAATGGACTCTTATTCGTACCTAAAGAGGACATATGAGCTACCTACTAATGAGGCTATATTTTTGACTAGTCTATATTAATATATCTAAGCCCCTAATGCAAAATTATGAGAACCCTGAGAAACAGGACCTTTCATTCCATTCAGCCCAGATATGTTACCAATAAATTGAATAACAGATTTTTTCATTTAGAATCCTTCCTTGAAGGAATCTGAGAAGAATACTACTATGAAGGCTACACATTAACATTGTAGCCATTCACAATTTAAAACATTAGGGCCTCATCAACTATCTACTTTTATGTGTGTGTACTTTCTCCCATTACAGGCAAAGGCTATTATAATCTTTCCCAGTAAACTTGTTAGGCATCACTTGTGTATTACACAGTAAACCTTCCAAAAATTCTAATAAACCTTTGCCTTTTACCATTTTCAACAAAAATTCCCTGTTTTGTCATTCCAACACATATTGGTTTCTCTTAAATGAGACCCAAAATCTGTTAAATTCCAAAATTTACTGTTACATTAGAAACATAGAGGCAAAAAGAATACCCATGATAGACAGAGCAATAAGACAAGCACTGAGCCACAAAACTATAGTTAACTATGGAGTTACCAGAATAAGAAATGATAAACTAGGTAAAGACTGTGATAAAAGAACTTTCTGTTCTAAACAAACTTTAATAATTCAAAACTAATGAGATTCCAACACTTAATATAATCAAGTTAGGATATAGCATGATAGAGTCAACCTAATAGCATCCATTGATTCTTCTACAAATCAGTATTTAGAGAAAAAATAAATGCAACTCAGGCTACTAGATTATTCCCAAGAACAGAAACTTGAATTTAAAAAAACAACACAGAACACATAAGAGCCACAGGGTGATATCTAATTAATACAATTGAAAAAATGTTCTCTCATATTAAATAGTGATTAAGACAAAACAATGCAATTAAACTAACTATACTATATACTATACCTTATGGAAACTGGGCAGTAGCTGGAAAGCTTACTATGTTAAGATTCAAAGTTAAAAACAACAAAAAAACCAGAAAATACATTTTGAATGGTAACCTTATGATTTGAGTATCTGCAACCTTTGCTTTTAATATCCTTACAAAAAGAAGCATGCAGGTATGTAAGTATGAACATAGAATATTTTTGTTAGCAACAATAGTAAAGTAAAGATGATGTTAGAATTTGGATTGAAATGTAATGTAAAGCATCTGAGACTTTTGATGATATCAAGTAGATGCCAAAGGGGAATTGCCATATTTGAGTTTTAGTAGTCTCAGAGTGTAGTGGCATACTAGGTAAGGATATATCCAAGAATGTTTCATAAAGTCCCAGGGTGGGAGGTGAGAACTGCTGTCCTGATATAAAAATTCTTTACAGGTCTGTCTGATGTCCTAATGCATATTAAAGATCAACAGGTCTCCCTCCTGTCTCTGTCAGATACTGAAAGCTGACATAATTTTCTATCCTTTCAGATGAAACAGAACTCAAAGGCCGGGTCCTGAATGATAGATCTTAAAACTGAAGCAATGACCAGAAGCAATAACAAATACCTTGCACAGCAAACAGGAGCAGTTTCAATCAGAGCAGGAATGTGATGATTCATAGCAAGTTACCTGACCATGACGACGTTTTCTTTTCATTTTCATCTGTATGCCTCCTTCTCAAAAGAGCAGCTTGTTGTCAATCTACAGCAAGAGCCTGGTACTAGCTGAAATCTAGACATCAACCAGGATCATTATTGGAATTTTTTTTGTGAATAGAGTTTTCAGCTATGGTTGTCTCTGACTAGGTGAGTATATGAAGGAAAACAGAGAAAAGGGTTGGAACCAATAAGGAGAGAGATATCAAAAATGATAAAAGAGATAAAAGCTTGCTGTTACCATGGAGATTTTTCCATTAATGCTCCTCCATCTTTTCTCCCCTCTCCCTGCCTGTTGCATCACAATAAAAAAAAAGATGAAGTAGAAATAGACCATAATATTATGTCATTATTCTTCAGTTTCTAGCTCTAATTAAAAACTGAGAAAAATGTCTAGTAATGGTTGTGCCTTTGAGCCTGTTTCTGGCTAATGGTACATATAATAAAGCCCCCATTTGTGTCTGGGGACTGCTGCGTGTAATCACTGGCTGTCAAAGGCACTCCAGAGCTGAACCTTTGTAATCTTCCTGTCCCAATAACCTGAGATGCTATGTTTATTTGGAATTTATCACCCTATTTCATATATTTGTGCACATAACAGCTTACAAGAAATGCACTTCAATTATCTAAAGGCGTAAGTTGTGTCCAGTTTCATCAAGCTATGTACCATATAATACACTGTGTGTTAATTAATAATAATGGTAAACAAATATGAAGAGGAGTTTATTTTATAAAAGAAATATCCAAAATCTAGACATTCAACAATCATTTGTGTGTGCCCATGTGTATGTGATATATTTTATGCAGAGAAGCACATTGTGTATATGTGTATGGTGTCTGTTTGTGAATTTATTGAATTGACATTAAGATGTCATTATTTTATAAACATTTAACTTATTCATCAGTCATATAATGTGTTAGAAATACAACAATTACACATATTACATGAGGGTTACGCACAACATCTTTAACTAATAATACATTGCCACTTAATTTGATATCTTTTATTATACCCTCATCTGATTTAGCACTGTTGATGTGTACTCAGATAAAGAAACTATAAGTAACCTCTGATGCCAATCTTCCTGAAAAATATTACTTTCCCTATGCAACCAGTTCTTCAAATGCCAACAACTATTACAAGTTTCTTCCATCCCAAATCTGATGTCTTCCTGTAAAGTTATCATCATGTTTTAACTTTAGAATGTGCATACTTGAATGAAACTTTAGTAGACATGAGTGAGTTTATGCTGTTTCCCTGAGAGCATCACATGTGGAGGTGATGACAAAAGCACCTAAGTCTCCCTTATACCCTCCATTTCACAAGTGAAGCAACCTTCTTATAAAAATTCACTTCTGCACTGAATATACTCTCCAATTATCCCTATCTTACTCTTCTTTGAGAAGCAGTAAATTTTTTAACAGGTTCCAATGTATACCTTATTTTTCACATTGTATTGCCCACGGTTTGTTAATGGTAATTTGTGGACATTTATTATACTTTGAAGAAATATGTGTTCCAAAATAATAAGGATAAAGTATGTATATTCATTTATTACCAAAAGAATAACTCATGTTAAAAGTAAGAATTATTTTACTCCCTTCTACTTTGTTCCTCATACTCTTATGGTTCTGATGGTTCAGGTCCTTTACAATATAACCTTCTTGGTGGTATAGCCCCCATTTTCTTATATTCATTCAAATTCTATCTTGAGTACTTGTGTATATTTTCGTTTGTGTGTTTGGTTTTTTTGTTTTTTGGTTTGGTTCTCCAATCTTAATTTTCACTACATATCTACTCTGAAATGTTAATTATAAGACACAATGTGAGAGAAATTTTGACAAATAAAGTCCACCTATATTACTTCCTATGTCAGATAATGCTATGAATTTTTTTTTTTGGTTTTACTTTGTTTTGATTTGTTTTAATTTGAGATTTATAAATTTCTTAGTGATATGAAAGCCATATATAATATACTTGATAAAGCAAATGAGCAGAAAAAAATGTATACATCCTCATCCTCAAACGAAATCTATTTACTTTTGATGGCTGCTGTTGAGAAAATGGTTTTGATTGATGGAATGATATTGAAGACATTAAGCATGTTTCTGGCCAGGGTTCATGCTCAGGAGTAGTTATTCGACATGCAATAAAATCCATTTTGTGCATTTAAAATAATTTAATTTTCTTTAAAATTTATTTTTAGAGAGAAAAGTACATGAACAGCAATATTTAGATTGCAGGAAATGTCTGGGAGGATTTGTAGAGGCAAGTTTATATTGCATGAAATTAAAAATAAATTTATTTGTAGATCTATAATAGATTCAAGGAGGAGCTGTGATATTAAGGCTACAGAGGGGTGTATTAATGCATAAATATGCTGAGATGTTACTTGCATTTTGTAAAATCTCAACTCAATTTTTATCGCAAATATATATGAAAATTAAATAGTATAAGAAGACTCCATGTACTCTTATTTACCATTTCATCAAAATTTCCACATATCCTTGGTTAAAATGTGTATGTTATCTAAATTCATATTGATACATTCTATTGTACCTCAACGTTTCACCCATAGGATATGAGGAAAAGTTCTACCTGATAACTCTCTGAAACAGTATAATTTTTAACTGTCTTTATACCCACAAAGTTTAACTGTCACCTTCGGCAGAGTTCATTTTCCAGCACCAAGAGGCAAATTCCTGCAAAGGGATAACTGCACTAGATTTAGAGTGGTCTGTCTAACCCAGACTGATGATTCCACAAATTACACCAATGGAACAAGGCTTGGAAAGTATTACAGGATGTGAGCAGAAAGATTATAATATCTTGCAGAATAAGACAATAGCTGTTTGCAAAATGTCTTTTGTGTAATGTATACAATCTGCATACATAAAATCTCAAACC